>NW_026652013.1:0-52369 GCF_029873635.1 Malania oleifera
GTGGGGTTTAGGCTTAGGTTTTAGGTTAAGGTTAGGGTCAGGGTTTTAGATTTACAGTTTAGGGTTTAGGGGCATGGTTCTCGGGTTTGAGTTAGGGTGTCGGGGTTTAGGGTTTAGGGTTTAGTTTAGTTTTTTGGGTTTCGGGTGTTAGGGTTTAGTGTTGTAGGTTTTAGGTTTTTTTTTGTTTTTTGGGTTTAGGGCTTAGGGTTAGTGTTAGGTTTAACAATTGGGTTTTTTCGGTTCATTGGTTTCGGGTTAGGGTTTAGGGTTTAGCGTTTTTGGGTTTCGGTTCGCATTTCTGGTTTAGGGTTTAGGATCGGTTTTAGGGGTGAGGGTTTCGTGTTTAGGGTTAGTTAGTTTTCGGGTAGTTTTAGGGTTGGTAGGGTTTAGGGTTCCGGTTTTAGTTTTTAGGTTAGTTTTCGGTTTGGGTTTAGGTTTTTTGTGTTTCCGTTAGGATTTTGCTTTAGGGTTAGGGTTTGGTTTTGGGTTTAGGTTTTAGGGTTCCTTTTGAGGCCTTAGGCTTTCGGGTTTTGAATGCGGGTTTAGGTTCGGGGTTATGGCATGTTTTAGGGTTGGAGGGTTTGGTGTTTAGGGTTTTGGGTTCGGGTTTGGTTTGAGGTTTGGTTTCGGAGGCACGGTTTTTAGGTTAGTGTTTGGGGTTGGGTTTCAGGCTAATGGTTTAGGTTAGGTTTTTTTACGGTTCGGTTGGGTTTAAGGTTAGGGTTTAGGATTAGTGGCTTCTGGTTTTTGGTTTTTAGGGTTTTCTGGTTTCGTGCTAGGTTTGGGTAGGCTCGGGTTTGAGTTTAGGCATTTGGGTTCGTTTAGTGTTTCGGGCTTGGGTCAGGTATTGGGTTTTAGCTTAGAGGCCAGTTTTAGGGTTTAAGGTTTGGGGTTTAAGGTTTAAGGTTTAGGGGTTTAGTGTTTAGGGTTTAGGATTTCGTGTTTAGGGCTAGGGTTTACGGTTTAGGGTTTTTATGGTTTAGGGTTTAGGATAAAGGGTTTAGGGTTTTTTGGGTTTAGGATTTAGGGTTCAAGGTTTTAGGGTATAGGATTTGGGGTTTAGGGTTTTGAATTTAGGGTTCAGGGTTTAGGGCATAGGTTTTAGGGTTTAGGGTTTCGGATTTAGGGTTTAGTGTTTAGGGTGTAGGGTTTTTTGGGTTTAGGGTTTTTTGGGTTTTGGGTTTAGCGTCATAGGATTTTGGGTTTATGGTTTTGGGTTTAGGTTTTAGGGTTTTGTTTTTAGAATTTTGGGTTTTGGGTTTTTGGTTAGGGTTTAGGGTTTTGGATTTAAAGTTTATGGTTTAGGGTTTAAAGCATAGGTTTTAGGGCATAGGGTTTAGGGTATAGGGTTTAGTGTTTAGGGTTTTAGGGCATATGGTTTGGGGTTTAGGGGTTTAGGGTCTATGGTTTAGGATTTAGGGTTTAGGGTTTTAGGGTTCAGGGTTTCAGTTTTATGGTTTAGAGCTTAGTTTATAGGCCTTAGGTTTTAGGGTTTAGGGTTTATGTTTTGGGTTTAGGTTTTAGGTTGAGGGTTTAGGGTTTAGTGTTTAGTTTTTAGGGTTTAGTGTTTAGGGTTTATGGTTTAGTGTTTATGTTTTAAGGTTTAAGGTTTGGGGTTTAGGGTATAGGGTTTAGGGTTTACGGTTTTTTGGGTTTATGGTTTAGGTTTTAGGATTTTGGGTTTAGGGTTTACGACATCGGTTTTAAGGTTTAGGGTTTTGGGGTTTAGGGTTTAGTTTTTAGGGTTTAGGGTTTGGGGCTTTGGGTTTAGAATTTAGGATTTGTGGTTTAGGGTTTTTTGGGTTTATGGTTTAGGGTTTAGGGTTGTGGGTTAGGGTTTAGGGCTTACTTTTTAGGGTTTAGGGTTTACGGTTTAGGATTTTGGGTTTAGGGTTTTCAGTTTAGCATAGGGTTTAGGTTTTATGGCGTTGGTTTTAGGGTTTAGGGTTTAGGGTTTAGGGTTTTGTGTTTAGGGTTTAGGGTTTAGGGTTTTGGGTTTTGGGTTTTTGGTTTTTGGGTTTAGGGTTTTGGCTTTAGGGTTTTTGGGCTTACTGTTTAGGGTTTAGGGTTTTGGGTTTAGGATTTTGGGTTTAGGCTTTTATTGTTTAGGGTTTAGGGTTTAGGCTTTATGGTTTAGGGTTTAGGGTTTAGGGTTTTAGGTTTAGGGTTAAGGTTTTAGGATTTAGGGTTTAGGGTTTAGGGCATTGGTTTTTGGGTTTAGGGTTTAAGATTTAGGGGTTTAGGGTTTAGGGTTTTGGGTTTAGTGTTTTGTGGTTTAGGATCTAAGGTTTTGGGATTTTTGGGTTTAGGGTTGAGGGTTTAGCGTTATATGGTTTAGGGTTTAGGGTTTCGGGTTTAGCGTTTCAGGTTTAGGTTTCTTGGTTTAGGGTTTTGGGATTTAGTAATTAGGATTTAAGGTTTAGGGTTTTGGGTTTAGGATTTAGGGTTTAGGGTTTAGGGGTTTAAGGTTTAGGGTTTAGGATTTGTGGTTTAGGGTTTAGGGTTTTTTGGGTTTGGGGTTTAGGGTTTAGGGTTTAGGGTTTAGGGTTTAGGGTTTTGGGTTTTAGGGTTTCGAGTTTTAGGGTTTAGGGTTTAGGGTTTTAGGGTTTAGGGTTTAGTGTTTAGGGTTTAGGGTTTAGGGTTTAGGATTTTGGGTTTAGGGTTTAGGAATTTTAGGGTTTAGGGTTTAGGATTTTTGGTTTATGGTTTTTTGGGTTTAGTGTTTAGGGTTTAGCGTTATAGGGTTTAGGGTTTAGGGTTTTGAATTTAGGGTTTTGGGTTTAGGGTTTTAGCGTCTAGGGTTTATGGTTTGTGGGTTTAGGGTTTAGGGTTTAGCGTTTAGGGTTTAGTATTTAGGATTTAGGGTTTAGGTTTTTAGAGTTTAGGGTTTGGGGTTTAGGGTTTAGGGTGTTGGGTTTATGGTTCTGGGGTTTAGGTTTTGGGTTTTGGGTTTAGGGTTTAGGGTTTAGGATTTAGGGTTTAGTGTTTATTGCATAGGTTTTTGTGATTAGGGATTCAGGGTTTAGGGTTTAGGGTTTAGGGTTTTTGGGGCTTAGGGAGGTTTAGGTTTTAGGTTTTAGGGTTTAGGGTTTAGGTTTTAGGGTTTAGGGCTTAGGGTTTAGGGTTTAGGGTTTAGGTTTTACAATTTAGGGTTTTTTGGGTTTACGGTTTAGGGTTTAGGGTTTAGCGTTTTTGGGTTTAGGCTTTAGCATTTAGGGTTTAGGGTTTAGGGCATAGGTTTTAGGGTTTAGGGTTTAGGGTTTAGGGTTTAGGTTTTTAGGGTTTAGTTTTTAGGGTTTAGGGTTTAAGGTTTAGTGTTTAGATTTTAGGGTTTAGGGTTTAGGGTTTAGGGTTTAGGGTTTTTTTAGTTTATTGTTTATGGTTTATGACTTAGGGTTAGGGTTTTGGGTTTAGGTTTTAGGGTTTACTTTTTAGGGCTTAGGCTTTAGGATTTTGAATTTAGGGTTTAGGATTTAGGGTATATGGCATATGTTTTAGGGTTTGGGGTTTAGGGTTTAGGGTTTAGTGTTTAGGGTTTCGGATGGACGGTTTGGGTTTTAGTGTTTAGGGATTAGGGTTTAGTGTTTAGGGTTTAGGGTTTGGGGTTTAGTTTTAGGATTTTGGGTTTAGGGTTTTGGGTTTTTTGGGTTTAGCGGTTTAAATTTTTGGTTTAGGGTTTTTTGGCTTTAGTGTTTAGGGTTTAGCATTATAGGGTTTAGGGTTTAGGGTTTTCGATTTAGGGTTTTGGGTTTAGGGTTTTAGCATTTAGGGTTTACGGTTTAGGGTTTTAGGTTTTAGGGTTTAGCGTTTAGGGTTTAGGGTTTAGTATTTAGGGTTTTGGTTTTTAGGGTTTAGGGTTTGGGGTTTAGGGTTTAGGGTTTATGGTTCTGGGGTTAGGGTTTTGGGTTTTGGGTTTGGGGTTTAGGATTTAGGGTTTAGTGTTCATGGCATAGGTTTTAGTGTGTAGGGATTCAGAGTTTAGTTTTTTGGGTTTAGGGTTTAGGGTTTTTGGGGTTTGTGGTGTACGGTTTAGGGTTTAGTTTTTAGGGTTCAGGGTTTAGGCTTTTGGTTTTAGGGTTTAGGGTTTAGAGTTCAGGGTTTAGGATTTTCGGTTTTGGGTTTAGGGCATAGGTTTTAGGGTTTTGAATTTAGGGTGTAAGGTTTAGTGTTTAGGGGTCTACGGTTTAGGTTTTAGTGTTTAGGGCTTAGGGTTTAGTGGTTAGGTTTTTGGGTTTAGGGTTTAGGGTTTAGGGTTTAGCATTTAGGGTTTAGGGTTTAGGATTTAGGGTTTAGGGAATAGGTTTTAGGGTTTAGGGTTTAGGGTTTAGGTTTTTAGGGTTTAGTTTTTAGAGTTTTGGGTTTAGGGTTTAAGGTTTAGTGTTTAGGTTTTAGGGTTTAGGGTTTAGGGTTTTTTGTGTTTATTGTTTTGGGTTTATGATTTGGGGTCAGGGTTTTGGGTTTGGGTTTTAGGGTTTATTTTTTAGGGCTTAGGCTTTAGGGTTTTGAATTTACGGTTTAGGGTTGACGGTTTATGGCATATGTTTTAGGGTTTGGGGTTTAGGGTTTAGTGTTTAGGGTTTTGGGTTTAGGGTTTAGGGTTTTAGTGTTTAGGGTTTCGGATTTAGGGTTTAGGTTTTAGTGTTTAGGGTTTAGGGTTTAGGGTTTAGGGTTTAGGGTTTAGGTTTTAAGGTTTAGGTTTTGGGTTTAAGGTTTAGGGTTTAGGATTTAGGGCTTCGAGTTTTTTGGGTTTAGGGTTTTCTGGTTTAGTGTTTAAGGTTTAGGGTTTAGGGTTTAGGGTTAGGGTTTTGGGTTTAGCATTTTGGGTTTAGTTTTTAGTGTTTTGGGTTTAATGTTTAGAGCTTAGGGTTTTGGGTTTGGGGTTTCGGGCATAAGTTTAAGGGTTTAGGGTTTGGGGTTTAGGGTTTTGGGTTTTGGGTTTAGGGTTTAGGATTTCGTGTTTAGGGCTTAGGGGTTTAGGGTTTAGGGTATTTATGGTTTAGGGTTTAGGATAAAGTGTTTATGGTTTTTTGGGTTTAGGATTTAGGGTTCAAGGTTTTCGGGTATAGGATTTGGGGTTTAGGGTTTAGGGCAAAGGTTTTGGGGTTTAGGGTTTAGGGTTTAGTGTTTATGGTCCTGGGTTTAGGGTTTTAGGGTTTAGGGTTTGGGGTTTAGGGTTTAGTGTTTTGGATTTTAGGGTTTAGGATGTAGGATTTTGGGTTTAGGGGTTTAGGGTTTAGGGTTTAGGGTTTCGGATATACGGTTTAGGTTTTAGTGTTTAGGGTTTAGGGTTTAGGTTTTAAGGTTTAGGTTTTGGGTTTAAGGTTTAGGGTTTAGGATTTAGGGCTTCGAGTTTTTTGGGTTTAGGGTTTTCTGGTTTAGTGTTTAAGGTTTAGGGTTTAGGGTTAGGGTTTGGGGTTTAGCATTTTGGGTTTAGTTTTTAGTGTTTAGGGTTTAATGTTTGGAGCTTAGGGTTTAGGGTTTAGGGTTTAGGGCATAAGTTTAAGGGTTTAGGGTTTGGGGTTTAGGGTTTTGGGTTTAGGGTTTAGGATTTCGTGTTTAGGGCTTAGGGGTTTAGGGTTCAGGGTATTTATGGTTTTAGGGTTTGGGATAAAGTGTTTATGGTTTTTTGGGTTTAGGATTTAGGGTTCAAGGTTTTCGGGTATAGGATTTGGGGTTTAGGGTTTAGGGTTTAGGGCATAGGTTTTGGGGTTTAGGGTTTAGGGTTTAGTGTTTATGGTCCTGGGTTTAGGGTTTTAGGGTTTAGGGTTTGGGGTTTAGGGTTTAGTGTTTTGGATTTTAGGGTTTAGGATGTAGGATTTTGGGTTTAGGGGTTTAGGGTTTAGGGTTTAGGGTTTAGGATTTAGGGTTTAGGGTTTATGGTTTTGGGTTAAGAGTTTAGGGTTTAGGGTTTGGGGTATATGGTTTAGGGTTCTGGGTTTAGGGTTTTAGGGTTTATGGTTTGGGGTTTAGGGTTTAGGTTTAGGGTTTTGGGTTTTGGGTTTAGGATTTTTGGGTTTGGGGTTTAGGGTTTAGTGTTTAGGGTTTAGGGGTTTAGGGTTTAGGGTTTATGTTGTAGGGTTTAGGGTTTAGGGTTTAGGTTTCAAGGTCTAAGGTTTAGGGTGTAGGGTTTCGGGTTGAGGGTTCTTTTGGTTTAGTGTTTCGGGTGTAAGGTTTAGGGTTTAGGGTTTAGTTTTTAGGGTTTAGTTTTTTGGGTTTAGGGTTTAAGGTTTAAGGTTTAGGATTTTGAGTTTAGGGCTTAGGGCATCGGTTTTAGGGTTTAGAGTTTAAGGTTTAGGGGTTTAGGGTTTAGGGTTTAGGGTTTGGGGTTTAGGGTTTTGGGGTTTAGGATTTAGGGTTTTTGGATTTTTGGGTTTAGGGTTTAGGGTTTAGCGTTATATGGTTTAGGGTTTAGGGTTTAGGGTTTAGGGTTCTGGGTTTAGGGTTTACGGTTTAGGATTTAGGATTTAGGGTTTACGGTTTAGGGTTTAGGATTTATGGTTTAGGGTGAAGGGCATAGGATTAAGGGTTTAGGGCTTCGGGTTTAGGGGTTTAGGGTTTAGGGTTTTCGATTTGTGGTTTAGGGTTTATGGTTTTGGGTTTGTTAGATTTGGGGTTTAGGGTTTACGGTTTTGCGTGATAGGGTTTAGGGTTTTGGGTTTTGGGGTTTAGGGTTTTGGGTTTTTAGGGTTTGGGGTTTAGGGTTTAGGGTTTTGATTTTATGGGTTTAGGGTTTAGGCTTTACACTTTAGGATTTAGGGTTTAGAGCATATGTTTTTCGGGTTAGGGTTTAGGGTTTAGTTTCTTGGGTTTAGGGTTTAGGGTTTAAAGCATAAGTTTCAAGATTTTGGGTTTAGGTTTAGGGTATAGGGAATAGGGTTTAAGGTTTAAGGTTTAGGGTTTAGGGTTTTAGGGTTTAGGGTTTTGGGTTTGGGGTTTAGGGTTTGTGATTATGGGTTTAGGGTTTTTTTTGTTAAGGGTTTAGGGTTTAGGGTTTAGGATTTAGGGTTTAGTTTTTAGGGTTTTTAGGGTTTGGGGTTTAGGGTTTTGCGTTTTGCATTATAGGGTTTAGGGTTTTAGGTTGCGGGTTCTAGGTTTTGGATTTAGGGTGTTAGGGTTTAAGGTTTAGGGTTTTTGGGTTTAGGGTTTAGTGTTTAGGGTTTAGGGTTTAGGGGTTTAAGGTTTAGTGTTTAGGGTTTAGGATTTTGTGTTTAGGGTTTAAGATTTAGGGTTTTTAGGGTTTAGGGTTTAGGATTTTGGGTTTAGGATTTCTTGGGTTTAGTATTTTGGGTTTAGCATTATAGGGTTTAGGGTTTAGGGTTTCCGATTTAGGGTTTTGGGTTTAGGGTTTTAGGATTTACGGTTTAAGGTTTTAGGGTTTAGGGTTTAGGGTTGAGGGTTTAGGGTTTATGGTTTTGGAGTTAGGGTTTTGGGTTTTGGGTTTAGGGTTTAGGACATTGGTTTTAGGGTTTTGAGTTTAGGGTTTAGGGGTTTAGGGTTTTGGGGTTTAGAATTTAAGGTTTTGGGATTTTTGGGTTTGGGGTTTTGTGTTATATGGTTTAGTGTTTAGGGTTTCAGGTTTAGGTTTCTGGGTTTAGGGTTTTGGGGTTTAGTATTTAGGATTTAGGGTTTAGGGTTTAGGGTTTAGGGCTTAAGATTTAGGGTTTAGCGTTTAGGGTTTAGGGCATAGGTTTTAGGGTTTAGGGTTTAAGGTTTAGGATTTTGGGTTTAGGATTTGTTGTTTTGGGTTTAGGGTTTAGGGTTTTTAGGGTTTTGGGTTTAGGTTTAGGGTTTTGGGTTTTGGGTTTAGGGTGTTAGGGTTTAGGGTTTAGGGTTTAGGGTTTTAGGGTTTAGGGTTTAGTGTTAAGGGTTTAGGCTTTAGGGGTTTAAGGTTTGGGGTTTAGGGTTGAGGATTTTAGGTTTACGGTTTATGGTTTTGGGATTTTAGCATTTAGGGTTTAAGATTTTGGGTTTTTGATTTTTTGGGTTTAGTGTTTAGGGTTTAGCGTTATAGGGTTTAGCGTTTAGGGTTTCCGATTTAGGATTTTGGGTTTAGGGTTTTAGGGTTTAGGGTTTCCGATTTAGGATTTTGGGTTTAGGGTTTTAGGGTTTAGGGTTTACAGTTTAGGGTTTTGTGTTTAGGGTTTATGGTTTAGGGTTTAGGGTTTAGGATTTAGGGTTTGGGCTTTTAGGGTTTAGGGTTTTGGGTTTAGGGTTTAGGGTTTATGGTTTTGGGGTTAGGGTTTTTGTTTTTGGGGGTAGGGTTTAGGGTTTTTGATTTAGGGTTTAGGTTTTATGGCATAGGTTTTAGTGTTTAGTGGTTTAGGGTTTAGGGTTTAGGATTTAGGGTTCATGGTTTATGGTGTAGGATTTTTAGGTTTTGGGGTGTAGGGTTTAGGGTTTAGTTTTTAGGGTTTAGGCTTTAGGCATTAGGATTTAGGGTTTAGGGCTTAGGGTTTAGGGTTCAGGGTTTAGGATTTAGGGTTTAGGTTCTAAGGCATAGGTTTTGGGGTTTTGAGTTTAGGGTTTAGGGTTTAGGGTTTAGGGTTTAGGGGTTACGGTTTAGTTTTTAGGGTTTAGGGTTTAAGGTTTAGTGTTTAGATTTTAGAGTTTAGGGCTTAGGGTTTATGGTTTAGGGTTTATAGTTTAGGGTTTTTTGGGTTTATGGTTTAAGGTGCAGGGTTTAGGGTTTAGGGTTTAGCATTTAGGTGTATGGTTTAGTGCATGGGTTTTAAGGTTTAGGGTTTAGGGTTTAGGGGTTTGGGGTTTAGTTTTTAGGATTTAGGGTTTAAGGTTTAAGGTTTAGGGTTTAGTGTTTAGGTTTTAGGGTTTAGGGTTTAGGGTTTAGGATTTAGGGTTTAAGGTTTGGGGTTTGGGGTTTATGGTTTTTTGGGTTTATGGTTTAGGGTTTAGGATTTAGGGTTAGGGCTTTGGGTTTAGGGTTTAGGGTTTAGGGTTTAGTGTTAGGGTTTTAGGTTTAGGGTTTTGGGTTTAGGGTTTAGTGTTTTAGTGTTTAGGGTTTTGGATGTACGGTTTAGGGTTTAGTGGTTAGGGTTTAGGGTGTAGGGTTAGGGATTTAGGGTTTAGTGTTTATGGTTAGGGCATAAGTTTTAGGGTGTAGGGTTTGGGGTTTAAGGTTTAGGGTTTTGGGGTTCAGGGTTTAGGGTTTAGTATTTGATCTTTAGGGTTTAGTGTTTTTATGGTTTAGGGTTTAGGATTAAGGGTTTAGGTTTTAAGGTTTAGGGTTTATGGTTTAGGGTTTTTTGGGTTTTGGGTTTAGTGTGATGGTGTAGGGTTTAGGGTTAGGGTTTAAGGTTTAGGGTTTATGGTTTAGTTTTTCCGGTTTTGGGTTTTGGGTTTACAGTTTAGGATTTAGGATTTAGGGTTTAGGGTTTGGGATTTTGGGCATAGGTTTAATGGTTTAGGGTTTAGGGTTTAGGGTTTAGGGTTTAGGTTTTAGGGTTTGGGGTTTAGGGTTTAGGGTTTTGGGCGTAGGTTTTAGGGTTGAGGGTTTAAAGTTTCGGGTAAAGGGTTTAGTGTTTAAGGTTTAGGGTGTAGGGTTTATGGTTTAGGGTTTTGGATTTAAGGTTTTAGGGTATAGGATTTAGGGTTTATGATTTTTGGTTTAGGGTTTTTTAGGTTTAAGGTTTAGGGTTTTGGCCTTTAGGGTTTAGGTATTGGGGTTTTGAGTTTACTTTTTAGGGTTTAGGTTCTAGGGTTTAGGGTTTGTGATTTAGGGTGGATTGTTTAGGGTTTAGGGTTAGGGTTTAGGGTTTAGGGGTTTAGGGTTTAGGGTTTAGATTTTAGGGTTTAGGGTTTTGGGTTTAAGGTTTAGGATCCTAGGTTTAGGGTTTTTGGGTTTAGTGTTCGGGGTTTGGCATTTATGGTTTAGGATTTACAGTTTTGGGTTTTGGGTTTAGGATTTTAGGGTTTAGCATTTAGGGTTTAGGGGTTTAGGGTTTAGGGTTTCAGGTTTAGGGTTTAGGGTTTTGGGTTTTGGGTTTTAGGGTTCTGGGTTTGGGGTTTTGGATTTAGGTTTTGGGTTTAGGATTATAGGGTTTGGGGTTTGGTTTTTGGGTTTAGGGGTTTAGGGTTTATGTTTTAGGGTTAAGGGTTTGGGGTTCAGGGTTTGGGTTTCAACTTCTAAGGTTTAGGGTTGAGTGTTTTTTGGGTTTTGGGTTTTGGGTATATGGTTTAGGGTTTAGGGTTAGGGTTTAAGGTTTAGTTTTCAGGGTTTAAGTTTTAATGTTTAGGGTTTAGGATTTAGGGTTTAGGGTTTGGGGCATTGGTTTTAGGGTTTAGGGTTTAGAGGTTTAAGGTTTAGGGGTTTAGGGTTTAGTGTTTAGTGTTTTGGGGTTTAGGATCTAGGGTTTTGGGATTTTTGGGTTTAGGGTTTAGGGTTTAGCGTTATATGGTTTAGGGTTTAGGGTTTCGGGTTTAGGTTTCTTGGTTTAGGGTTTTGGGGTTTAGGATTTAGGACTTAAGGTTTAGGGTTTATGGTTTTGGATATAGGTTTTAGGGTTTAGGGCTTAGATTTTAGGGTTTAGGGTTTAGGGTTTAGGATTTGTGGTTTAGGGTTTAGGGTTTGGGGTTTTGGATTTAGGGTTTAGTGTTGTAGGGTTTAGGGTTTTGGGTTTAGGGTTTTAGGCTTTCGGGTTTTAGGGTTTAGTGTTTAGGGTTTTAGGGATTAGGGTTTAGTGTTTAGGGTTTAGGGTTTGGGGTTTAGTTTTAGGATTTTGGGTTTAGGGTTTAGGGTTTTTAGGGTTTAGCGGTTTGAATTTTTGGTTTAGGGTATTTTGGCTTTAGTGTTTTGGGCTTAGCGTTATAGGGTTTAGGGTTTTCGATTTAGGGTTTTGGGTTTTGGGTTTTAGCGTTTAGGGTTTACGGTTTAGGTTTTAGGGTTTAGGGTTTAGCGTTTAGGGTTTAGGGTTTAGGATTTAGGGTCTTGGTTTTTAGGGTTTAGGGTTTGGGGTTAAAGTTTTAGGGTTTATGGTTCTGGGGTTAGGGTTTTGGGTTTAGCGTTTAGTGTTTATGGCATAGGTTTTAGTGTGTAAGGATTCATAGTTTAGGGTTTTGGGTTTAGGGGTTAGGGTTTTTGGGGTTTGTGGTGTACGGTTTTGGGTTTAGTTTTTAGGGTTTGGGGTTTAGGCTTTTTGTTTTAGGGTTTAAGGTTTAGAGTTTAGGGTTTAGGATTTTCGGTTTTGGGTTTAGGGCATAGGTTTTAGGGTTTTGAGTTTAGGGTGTAGGGTTTAGGGTTTAGGGGTTTACGGTTTAGCTTTTAGTGTTTAGAGTTTAGGGTTTAGTGGTTAGGTTTTTGGGTTTAGGGCTTAGGGTTTAGGGTTTAGCATTTAGGGTTTAGGGTTTAGGGCATAGGTTTTAGGGTTTAGGGTTTAGGGTTTAGGGTTTAGGGTTTAGGTTTTTAGGGTTTAGTTTTTAGGGTTTTGGGTTTAGGGTTTAAGGTTTAGTGTTTAGGTTTTAGGGTTTAGGGTTTAGGGTTTTTTGTGTTTATTATTTTGGGTTTATAATTTAGGGTCAGGGTTTTGGGTTTGGGTTTTAGGGTTCATTTTTTAGGGCTTAGGCTTTAGGGTTTTGAATTTACGGTTTAGGGTTTAGGGTTTATGGCATATGTTTTAGGGTTTAGGGTTTAGGGTTTAGTGTTTAGTGTTTAGGGTTTTGGGTTTAGGGTTTAGAGTTTAGTATTTAGGGTTTCGGATGTATGGTTTAGGTTTTAGTGTTTAGGGTTTAGGGTTTAGGGTTAAGGGTTTAGGGTTTAGGTTTTAAGGTTTAGGTTTTGGGTTTAAGGTTTAGGGTTTAGGATTTAGGGCTTCGGGTTTTTTAGGTTTAGGGTTTTCTGGTTTAGTGTTTAAGGTTTAAGGTTGAGGGTTAGGGTTTGGGGTTTAGCATTTTGGGTTTAGTTTTTAGTGTTTAGGGTTTAGTGTTTAGGGCTTAGGGTTTAGGGTTTAGGGTTTAGGGCATAAGTTTTAGGGTTTTGGGTTTGGGGTTTAAGGTTTAGGGTTTAGGGGTTAGGATTTCATGTTTAGGGCTTAGGGGTTTAGGGTTTAGGGTATAGGTTTTGGGGTTTAGGATTTAGTGTGTAGGGTCCAAGGTTTAGGGTTTTAGGGTTTAGGGTTTGGGGTTTAGGGTTTAGGGTTTTGGATTTTAGGGTTTAGGGTTTAGGATATAGGATTTTTGGTTTAGGGGTTTAGGGTTTAGGGTTTAGGATTTAGGGTTTAGGGTTTAGGGTTTTGGGTTAAGAGTTTAGGGTTTAGGGTTTAGGGTATATGGTTTAGGGTTCTGGGTTCTGGGTTTAGGGTTTGGGGTTTATGGTTTGGGGTTTAGGGTTTAGGTTTAGGGTTTTGGGTTTTGGGTTTAAGATTTTTTGGTTTGGGGTTTAGGATTCAGGGTTTTTGGATTTTTGGATTTAGGTTTTAGTGTTTAGCGTTATATGGTTTAGGGTTTGGGGTTTCATGTTTATGGTTCTGGGTTTAGGGTTTTACGATTTAGGATTTAGGATTTAGGGTCTAGGGTTTAGGGTTTAGGATTTATGGTTTAGGGTTTAGGGCATAGGTTTAAGGGTTTAGGGTTTCGGGTTTAGAGATTTAGGGTTTAGGGTTTTGGATTTGTGGTTTAAGGTTTATGGTTTTGGGTTTTTAAGATTTGGGGTTTAGGGTTTACGGTTTTGCGTTATAGGGTTTAGGGTTTTTGGTTTTGTGTTCAGGGTGTTAGTGTTTAAGGTTTAGGGTTTTAGGGTTTAGGGTTTAGTGTTTAGGGTTTAGGATTTAGGGGTTTAAGGTTTAGGGCTTAGGGTTTAGGGTTTTAGGTTTAGGTGTTAGGTTTTAGGGTTTAGGGTTTAGGGTTTTGCGTTTAGGTTTTAAGGTTTAGGGTTTAGGGTTTAAGGTTTTGGGTTTTTTGGGTTAAGGGTTTGGGGTTTAGGGTATAGGGATTAGGGTTAGGGTTTAGGGTTTACGATTTATGATTTTTTTTTTTAGGGTTTAGGTTTTAGGGTTTAGGGTTTAGAATTTTGGATTTAGGGTTTAGGGTGTAGGGCTTTGGGCATATGTTTATGGGTTTAGTTTTTAGGGTATGTGGTTTAGGTTTTTGGGTTTGGGGTTTAGGGTTTGGGGTGTAGGTTTTAGGGTTTAGGGCTTAGGGTTTGTGGTATAGGGTTTAGTGTTTAGGGTTTAGGGTTTAGGGTTTGGGATTTAAGGGTTTGGGGTATTGGGTATAGGGTTTATGGTTTAGGGTTTATGATTTAGGATTTAGGGTTTTTGGCTTCAGGGTTTAGGGATTCAGGTTTTGAGTTTACTTTTTTGGGTTTAGGGTCTAGGGTCTAGGGTTAAGAGTTTAGGGTTTACGGTTTTGGGTATGGGGTTTAGGGTTCTTGGTTTAGGGTTTTAGGGTTTAAGGTTTGGGGTTTAGGGTTTAGCTTTTGTGTTTTGGGTTTTGGGTTTAGGATTTTAAGGTTTGGGGTTTTGGGTTTAGGGATTAGGGTTTATGTTTTGGGGTTTTGGGTTTAGGATTTATGGTTTAAGGTTTAGGTTTCAAGGTCTAAGGTTTAGGGTGTAGGGTTTAGGGTTGAGGGTTTTTTGGGCTTAGGGTTTCAGGTGTAGGGTTTAGGGTTTAGGGTTAAGGTTTGGGGTTTAGTTTTTAGGGTTTAGGGTTTAAGGTTTAGGGTTTAGGATTTTGAGTTGTGTTTAGGGTTTAGGGTTTAGGTTTTAAGGTTTAAGGTTTTGGGTTTAAGGTTTAGGGTTTAGGGTTTAGGGTTTAGGGTTTTTTGGGGTTAGGGTTTCGAGTTTAGGGTTTAGGGTTTAGCGTTTTGGGTTTAGTTTTTAGTATTTAGTGTTTAGGGTTTAGGGTTTAGGATTTAGGGTTTAGGGTTTAGGGTTTTAGAGTTTAAGGTTTAGTGTTTAGGGTTTAGGGTTTTCAGGTTTAGGGTTTAGGATTTTGGGTTTAGGTTTAGTGTTTGGGGTTTAACGTGTAGGGTTTAGGGTTTTAAAGTTTAGGGTTTATGGTTTAGGGTTTCGGGTTTTGGGTTTAGGGTTTTGGTGTTTGGGGTTTAACGTGTAGGGTTTAGGGTTTTAAAGTTTAGGGTTTAGGGTTTCGGGAGTAGTTTTTAGGGTTTTGGTTTGGGTTTAGGGTTTAGGGTTTAGGATTTAGGGTTTTGGGTTTTAGGGTTTAGGGTTTAGGGTTTACGGTTTTGGGTTTTAGCTTTAGTTTTTAGGGTTTAGGGTTTAGGGTTTACGGTTTAGGGTTTAGGATTTAGGGTTTAGAGTTTTAGGGTTGAGGGTTTAGGTTTTAGGGTTTATGGTTTAGGGTTTAGTTTTTAGGGTTTCTAATTTAGGGTTTAGGGTTTAGGGTTGAGAATTTTGGTCTAGGGTTTATCGTTTGGGGCATAGGTTTTACGATTTAGGGTTTAGGGTTTAGGGGTTTAGCGTTTAGATTTTTAGGGCTTTAGTGTTTAGGGGTTTGTGGTTTAGGGTTTAGGGTTTATGATTTACGGTTTAGGGTTTAGGGTTTAGGGTTTAGGGCTTTTTGGGTTTAGGGTTTACGGTTTAGCGTTGTTGGGTTTTGGGTTTTGGGTTTAGGATATTTTGGGTTTAGGGTTTAGGGTTTAGTTTTTAGGGTTTAGTGTTTAGGGTTTTGGGTTTTTTGGGTTTAGGGTTTATGGTTTAGCGTTATATGGTTTAGGGTTTAGGGTTTCGGGTTTAAGGTTTTGGGTTTTAGTTTTTAGGGTTTAGGGTTTACGGTTTAAGGTTTACGGTTTATTTTTTAGGGTTAAGTGTTGGGTTTAGGGTTTAGCATTTAAGATTTAGGGTTTAGGGTTTAGGGTTTATGGTTTTGGGTTTAGTTTTTAGGGTTTGGGGTTTAGACTTTAGGCTTTGGGGTTTAGGATTTAGGGTTTATAGTTTAGGGTTTAGCGTTTAGGGTTTTGGGTTTTTACGGTTTAGGGTTTAGGGGTTAGGGTTTTTACGGTTTAGGATTTAGGGTATTGGGTTTTGGGTTTGGCGCATTGGTTTTATTGTTTAGGGTTTAGAGTTTTGGGTTAACGGTTTTTGGTTTTGGGTTTAGGGTTTCTAATATAGGGTTTTCAGGTTTAGGGTTTCGGGTTTAGGGTTTAGTTTTTCAGGCTTAGGGTTTTGGGTTTTGGGTTTAGGTTTTTGGGTTTAGGGTTTTGGGTTTAAGGTTTAGGGTCTAGGAGTTTAGGGTTTAAGGTTTACGGTTTATGTTTTAGGGTTTGGTGTTTAGGGTTTTGGGTTTAGGTTTTAAGGTTTAAGGTTTAGGGTTTAGGGTTTTTTGGGGTTAGGGTTTCGTGTTCAGGGTTTAGGTTTTAGGGTTAGGTTTTAGTGTTTAGTTTCTAAGGTTTAGTGTTTAGGGTTTAGGGTTTAGGGGTTTACGGTTTAGGGTTTTGGATTTATGGTTTAGGGTTTAGAATTTTTTGGGTTTAGGGTTTAGGGTATAGGGTTTTAAAGTTTATGGTTTAGTGTTTAGGGATTAGGGTTTTGTGGTTTAGGGTTTAGGATTTTGGGTTTAGCCTGTTGAGTTTAGCGTTATAGGGTTTAGGATTTAGGGTTTCGGGTTTAGGATTTTGTTGTTTCGTGTTTAGGGTTTTGGGTTTTGGGTTTTAGAGCTTAGGGTTTAGGGTTTAGGTTTTAGGGTTTAGGTTTGGGTTTAGGGTTTAGGGTTTAGGATTTAGGGTTTAGGGCTTTAGGGTTTAGGGTTTAGTGTTTTCGGTTTATGGTTTTGGGTTTAGTTTTTAGGGTTTAGGGTTTAGGGTTTATTGTTTAGGGTTTAGGATTTAGGGTTTAGGGTTTAGGGTTGATGATTTTGGTCTAGGTTTTATTGTTTAGGGCATAGGTTTTATGATATAGGGTTTAAGGCTTAGGGTTCGGGGTTTAAGGTTTAGGTTTTTAGGGCTTTAAGGTTTAGGGTTTGTGGTTTAGGGCTTAGGGTTTATGATTTAGGGTTTAGGGTATTGGGTTTTGGGTTATTAGGGTTTTGGGTTTTAGATTTTGGGTTTAGGGCTTTTTGAGTTTAGGGTTTAGCGTTTAGCGTTATAGGGTTTAGGGTTTAGGGTTTCGGGTTTAGGTTTTTAGGGTTAGGCGTGTTAGGGTTTAGGGTCTAGGGTTTAGGATTTTGGATTTTAGGGTTTTGGTTTTCGGGTTTATATTTTGTTTTAGTTTTTAGGGTGTAGGGTTTAGGGTTTAGGATTTTGGGTTTAGGGTTTACGGTTTAGGGCATAGGTGTTAGGGTTTAGGGTTTAGGGTGTAGAAATTAAGCGGTTTAAGGTTTTGTGTTTTAGGGTTTAAGGTTTCGGATTTACGGTTTAGGGTTTAGTGTTTAGGGTTTAGGGTTTAGGATTTAGTTTAGGGTTTTGGGCATAGGTTTTAAGATTTAGGGTTTAGGGTTTAGGGTTTAGGGTTTAGGGGTTAAGGGTTTAGGGTTTTGGATATATAGGTTAGGGTTTAGGTTTTATGGTTTAGGGTTTAGTATTTAGGGTTTAAGGTTTTGCGGTTTAGTGTTTTGGGTTAGGGGTTTTTTTTTTAGGGTTTTTTGGGTCTAGGGTTTAGAGTTTAGTGTTATAGGGTTTAAGGTTTAGGGTTTTGTTTTTAGGGTTTAGTGTTTAGGGTTTAGGGTTTATGATTCAGTGTTTAGGGTTTAGGGCATATGTTTTAGGGTTTAGTGTTTAGGGGTTTAGGGTTTAGGGTTTAGGATTTAGGGTTTTGGGTTTAGGGTTTAGGGTTTAGGGTTTTGGGTTTTAGGGTTTTGGGTTTTGTGTTTAGGGTTTATGGTTTTCGGTTTTTGGGTTTTGGGTTAGGATTTTTGGTTTAAGGTTTTTTGGGTTTAGGGTTTAGAGATTAGCGTTATAGGGTTTACAGTTTAGGGTTTCGGGATTAGGGTTTTGGGCTTAGGGTTTTATTGTTTAGGGTTTATGGTCTAGGGTTTTGGGTTTAGGGTTTAGGTTTTAGGGTTTTAGGGTTTATGGTTTAGGGTTTGCGGTTTAGTTTTTAGGGTTTAGGGTTAGGTTTAGGGTTTAGGGTTTAGGATTTAGGGTTTATGGTTTTAGGGTTTAGAGTTTAGGGTTTAGGGTTTATGGTTTGGGTTTAGTTTTTAGGGTTTAGGGTTTAGGGTTTAGGGTTTAGGGTTTAGGATTTAGGGTTTTGTGTTTTAGGGTTTAGGGCTTAGGGTTTAGGGTTTATGGTTTAAGCTTTAGTTTTTAAGGTTTAGGTTTTAAGATTTATGGTTTAGGGTTTAGGGTTAAGGATTTAGGGTTTATGGTTTAGGGCATAGGTTTTACAGTTTAGGGTTTAGGGTTTAGGGTTTAGGGGTTAAGGGATTTAGGGTTTAGTGTTTTAGGGTTTTGGGGTTCAAATTTACTGTTTACGGTTTAGTGTTTAGGGTTTAGAGTTTACGGTTTAGGCTTTAGGGTTTAGGATTTAGGTTTTAAGGTTTAGGGTTTAGGGTTTCGAGTTTCAGGCTTGGTGTTTGGTTTTTAGGGTTTAGGGTTTAGTTTTTGCGGTTTAGGGTTTAGAGTTTTGGGTTTAGCGTTTAGTGTTTAGGATTTAGGGTTTAGGGTTTAAGGTTTTTTGGGTTTATGGTTTCGGGTTTGGGGTTTATTGTTTAGGGTTTATGGATTAGGGTTTAGTGTTTAGGATTTAGGATTTTAGGGTTTAGGGTTTAGGGTTTAGGGTTTAGGGTTTAGGGATTATGATTTAGGGTTTAGGGTTTTGATGGTTTTGGGTTTAGGATTTAGGGTATTTTGGGTTTAGAGTTTAGGGTTTAGCATCAGAGGGTTTAGGGTTTAGGGTTTTGGGTTTAGGGTTTAGGGTTTAAGTTTTAGGGTTTATGGTTTAGGGTTTAGGGTTTAGGGTTTAGGGTTTAGGGTTTAGGGCATAGGTTTTAGAGTTTACGATTTAGGGGTTTAGGGTTTAAGGTTTAGGATTTAGGGTTTAGGGTTTCGAGTTTATGGTTTTTTGGGTTTAGGGTTTAGGATTTAGGGTTTAGGGTTTTTTTGGTTTAGGATTTAGGGATAGCGTTATAGGGTTTAGGGTTTAGGGTTTTAGGTTTAGGGTTTTGTTTTTAGGGTTTTGAGGTTTAGGGTTTTAGGGTTTAGGGTTTAGCGTTTACGGTTGAGGGTTTTGGGGTTTACGATTTAGGGTTTTGGATTTTCGATTTAGGGTTTTAAGGTTTAGGGTTTAGGTTTTAGACACTAGGCTTTTGGGTTTAGGGCTTTGTGGTTTAGGGTTTAGGGTTTATGATTTAGGGTTTGGGGTTTAGGGTTTAGGGTTTAGGATTTTGGGTTTAGGGCTTTATGGGTTTAGGGTTTAGGGTTTAGCGTTATAGGGTTTAGGGTTTAGGGTTTAGGGTTTAGGGTTTTAGGGTTTAGGATTTTGGGTTTAGTGTTTATGGTTTTGGGTTTGGTTTTTAGGATTTTGCGCTTAGAGTTTAGGGTTTAGGGTTTAGGATTTAGGGTCTAAGGTTTAGGGTTTAGGGCATAGGTTTTACGGTTTGGCGTTTAGGGTTTGGGGTATATGGTTTAGGGGTTAAGGGTTTTTGAGGTGAAGAGGTTTAGGGTTCAAGGTTTAGGGTTTAAAGTTTAAGGTTTAGGGTTTAGGGTTTAGGGTTTAGGGTATAGGGTTTATGTTTTTAAGGTTTAGGGTTTAGGGTTTAGGGTTTAGGGGTTTAGGGTTTTGTTTTTTGGGTTTAGGTTTTGGGTTTAGGATTTAGGGATTTGTGTTTAGGGTTTAGGGTTTAGGGTTTAATGTTTTTTGGGTTTATGGTTTAGGGTTTAAGGTTTATGGTTTATTGGTTATGGTTTAGGGTTTAGGGATTAGGGTTTTGGGTTTTGGGTTTTGGGTTTTGGGTTTTGGGTTTAGGGTTTAGTATAGGTTTAGGGTTTACGGTTTAGGGTTTATGATTTAGGGTTTAAGGGTTTATGGTTTAGGCTTTAGGATTTAAGGTTTAGGGTTTTTTGGGCTTTGGGTTTACGTTTTAGCGTCATAAGGTTTAGGGTTTAGGATTTCAAGTTTAGGATTTTTGCTTTAGGGTTTAGCGTTTAGTTTTTAGGGTTTTGGGTTTAGGATTTAGGGTTTACGATTCAGGGTTTAGGGTTTGGGGCATAGGTTTTAGGGTTTATGGTTTAGGGTTTTTGGGTTTAGCGTTTAGGATTTAGGGTTTAGGGTTTTAGGGTTTTTGATATAGGATTTAGGGTTTTGGTTTTTGCGTTTAGGGTTTAGGGTTTAGCGTTATGTTGTTTATGATTTTGGGTTTCGTGGTTTGGGTTATCGATTTAAGGTTTTTGGCTTTAGGGTTTAGTTTTTAGGGTTTAGGGTTTTGGGCTTTAGGGTTTAGGGTTTAGAATTATGGGTTTAGTGTTTTTTGGGTTTATGGTTTAGGGTATAGCATTATAGGGTTTAGGGTTTAAGGTTTCAGGTTCAGGGCTTAGTGTTTCGAGTTTAGGGTTTAGTGTTTTGAATTTAGGGGTTTAGCGTTTAGTTTTTATGGTTTCGGATTTAGTTTTTAGGGTTTAGGGTTTTGGGTTTAGCGTTTAGTGTTTAAGGTTTTGGGTTTAAGATTTTTTGGGTTTATGGCTTAGGGTTTAGGGCTTATGGTTTCTGGTTTAGGGTTTAGGGTTTAAGGTTTAGCATTTCGGGGTTAGGTTTTTGGGTTTAGTTTTTAGGGTTTTGGATTTAGGGTTTGGGGTTTAGGTTTTGTTGTTTAGGGTTTAGGGTTTAGGGTTTAGGGTTTATGATTTATGGTTTAGGGTTTATGGTTTCTGGTTTAGGGTTAGGGTTTAGGGGTTAGGATTTAGGGTTTAGTTTTTAGGGTTTAGGGTTAGGGTTTAGGGTTGAGGGTTAAGGGTTTTTAGGGTTTAGGCTTTCAGATTTAGGGTTTAGGGTTTTTTGGGTTTAGGGTTTAGGGTTTAGGGTTTAGCATCATGGGATTTTGGGTTTGGGGTTTAATTTTTAGGGTTTAGGATTTAGGGTTTAGGGTTTAGGATTTAGGGCATGGGGTTTAGGGTTTAGGGCATAGATTTTAGGGTTTAGGGTTTAAGGTTTAGGCTTTACGCTTTAGGGTTTTGGGGTTTAGGGTTTAGGGTTTAAGATTTTTTGGGTCTATGGTTTTGGGTTTAGGGTTTATGGTTTCGGGTTTAGGGTTTAGGGTTTAATGTTTAAGGTTTAGGGTTTAGGGGTTAGGGTTTAGGGTTTTGTTTTTAGGGTTTAGGGTTTAGGGTTTATTGTTTAGGGTTTAGGGTTTAGGGTTTAGGGTTTTGAATTTAGGGTTTAGCGCTTAATTTCTTGAGTATAGGGTTTAGTATTTAGGGTTTGGGGTTTAGAGTTTAGGATTTAGGGTTTAGTGTCTAGTGTTTAGGGTTTAGGGTTTAATATTTTTTTGGTTTTTGGTTTAGGGTTTAGGGTTTATGGTTTCGGGTTTACGGTTTAGGGTTTAGTTTTTAAGGTTTAGGGTTTAAGAGTTAGGGTTTAGGGTTTAGGGTTTACGTATTATTGTTTAGGATTTAGGGTTTAGGGTTTAGGATTTATGGTTTCGGGTTTAGGGTTTAATTTTTAGGGTTTAGTGTTTAGGTGTTAGGGTTTTGGGTTTAGGGTTTATGACTTTGGGTTTTGTGTTTAGGGTTAAGGGTTTCTAGGGTTTAGGTTTTCGGATTCAGGGTTTAGGGTTTTTTGGGTTTAGGGTTTAGCATCATAGGGTTTAGGGTTTGGGGTTTAGTTTTTAGGGTTTAGGATTTACGGTTTAGGGTTTTGGGTTTCAAGTTTGGGGTTTAGCATTTTAGGGTTTTAGGTTTACGGTTTACGGTTTAGGGTTTATGATTTAGGGTTTAAGGTTTAGGTTTTAAGGTTTTTAGGGTTTAGTGTTTGGATTTAGGGTTTAGGGTTTTTTGGGCTTAGGGTTTACGATTTAGCGTCATAGGATTTAGGGTTTAGGGTTTTGAGTTTTTGTTTTTGGGTTTAGGGTTTAGGGTTTAGTTTTTAGGGTTTTGGGTTTAGGGTTTAGGGTTTTCAATTTAGGGTTTAGGGTTTGGGGCGTAGGTTTTGGTGTTAAGGGTTTAGGGGTTTTGGGTTTAGCGTTTAGGGTTTAGGGTTTAAGGTTTTTAGGGTTTAGGTAATAGGATTTAGGGTTTTGGGTTTAGGGTTTAGTGTTATATTGTTTAGGATTTAGGGATTCGTGTTTGGGGTTTTCGGTTTAAGGTTTTACGGTTTAGGGTTTTAGGGTTTAGGATTTATTTTTTAGGGTTTAGGGTTTCGGGTTTTAGGGTTTAGGGTTTAGAATTTTGGGTTTAGTGTTTTTTGGGTTTACAATTTAGGGTTTAGCATTATAGGGTTTAGGGTTTAGGGTTTGGGGTTCAAGGTTTAGCGTTTCGAGTTCAGGGTTTAGGGTTTAGGTTTTATGGTTTAGTGTCTAGGGTTTTGGGTTTAAGATTTTTTGGGTTTATGGTTTAGGGTTTAGGGTTTATGGTTTCGGGTTTAGGGTTTAGGGTTTAAGGTTTAGGGTTTCAGGGTTATGGTTTAGGGTTTAGTTTTTAGGGTTTAGGATTTAGGGTTTGGGTTTTAGGTTTTGTTGTTTAGCGTTTAGGGTTAATGATTTAGGGTTTAGGGTCTATGGTTTCGGGTTTAGGGTTTACGGTTTATGTTTTAGGGTTTAGGGGTTTGGGTTTAAGGTTTAGTTTTTAGAGTTTAGGGTTAGGGCTTAGGGTTTAGGGTTTATAACTTAGGGTTTAGGGTTTAGGGTTAAGGGTTTCTGGGGTTTAAGGTTTCGGATTTAGGGTTTAGGGTTTAGCATCATAGGGTTTAGGGTTTGGGGTTTAGTTTTTAGGGTTTAGGATTTAGGGTTTATGGTTTAGGATTTAGGGTATAGGGTTTAGGGTTTAGGGCATAAGTTTTAGGGTTTAGGCTTTAGGCTTTAGGATTTAGGCTTTAGTTTTTTGGGATTTAGGGTTTAGGGTTTTAGGTTTTGGGTTTTGGGCTTAGGGTTTAGGGGTTTAGAGTTTATGGTTTAGGATTTATGTTAGGGTTTAGGGTTTTGAATTTAGGGTTTAGGGTTTTTTGGGTTTTGGATTTAGGGTTTAGCGTTATATGGTTTAGGGTTTAGAGTTTCGTGTTTGGGGTTTTCGATTTAGGATTTTATGGTTTAGTGTTTTAGGGTTTAGGATTTAGTGTTTTGGGTTTACGGTTTTAGGGTTTAGGGTTTACGATTTAGGATTTTTGGTTTAGGGTTTTTTGATTTTAGGGTTTAGGGTTTAGCTTTATAAGGTTTTGGGTTTAGGGTTTCGGGTTTAAGGTTTAGCGTTTCAGGTTTAGGGTTTATGGTTTAGGGTTTAGGGTTTAGGGTTTTGAATTTAGGGGTTTAGGGCTTAGTTTTTTTGGTTTTGGGTTTAGTATTTTGGGTTTAGGGTTTAGGGTTTAGGTTTTAAGATTTTTTGGGTTTATGGTTTAGGGTTTAGGGTTTATGGTTTCGAGTTTAGGGTTTAGGGTTTAGTATTTAAGTTTTAGGGTTTAGGGGTTAGGGTTTAGGGTTTAGTTTTTAGGGTTTAGGGTTTTGGGTTTAGGGTTTATTGTTTAGGGTTTAGGGTTTAGGGTGATGGGTTTGGGGTTTTGAATTTAGGAGTTTAGCGCTTAATTTTTTGGGTTTAGGGTTTAGTATTTAGGGTTTAGGGTTTAAGGTTTAGTGTTTAGGGTTTAGGGTTTAAGATTTTTTGGGTTTATGGTTTAGGGTTTAGGGTTTAGGGTTTTGTGTATAAGCTTTAGGGTTTAGGGTTTAGGGTTTAGGGTTTAGTTTTTAGGGTTTAGGGTTTAGGGTTTAGGGTTTAGGTATTATTGTTTAGGGTTTAGTGTTTAGGGTTTAGGGTTTTGGGTTTATGGTTTTGGGTTTAGGGTCTAGCGTTTAAGGTTTAGGGTTTAGGGTTTAGGGTTTATGAGTTAGGGTTTAGTATTTAGGGTTAAGGGTTTTTAGGGTTTACGGTTTCAGATTTAGGGTTTAGGGTTTGGGGTTTAGCATCATGAGGTTTAGGGTTTGGGGTTTTGTTTTTAGGTTTTAGGATTTAGGGTTTAGGATTTAGGGTGTATGGTTTAGGGTTTAGGGCATAGGTTTTAGGGTTTAGGGTTTAAGCTTTAGGGTTTAGGCTTTAGGGTTTAGTGGTTTAGGGTTTAGGGGTTTAAGGTTTAAGGTTTAGGGTTTAGTGTTTTTGGTTTGGGGTTTTTGGGTTTTGGGTTTTGGCTTTAGAGTTTAGGGTTTAGGTTTTAGGGGTTTCGGGTTTAGGGTTTAGGGTTTATGTTTTAGGGTTTATGGCTTAGGGTTTAGGTTTTGAGGTTGAAGGTTTTGGGTTTAGGGTTTTTTGGGTCTAGGATTTTTGGTTGTGGGTTTAGGATTTAGGGTTAGGGTTAGGGTTTAGGGTTTGGAATCAGGGCTTAGGGTTTAGGGCATAGGTTTTTGGGTTTAGGGATTAGGGATTAGTGGTTTAGGGTTTAGTGTTTCGGATTTTGGGTTTAGGGTTTAGGGTTTTTTAGTTGAGGGTTTAGGTTGTAGCATTATAGGGTTTAGGGTTTAGGGTTTCGAGTTTCGGGTTAAGGGTTTTGTGATTTAAAGTTTCGGGTTTAGGGTTTAGGGTTTAGTGCTTAGGGTTTAGTGTTTTGTGGTTTAGGGTTTACGATTTAGGATTTTGGGTTTAGGGTTTAAGGTTTAGGGTCTTTAGAGTTTTGGGTTTAGGCTTTACGGTTTGGGTTTTCTATTTAGGGTATTTGGGGTTTGGGGTATAGGGTTTAGGGTTAGGGTTTGGGGTTTGGGGTTTAGGATTTAGTTTTTAGGGTTTAGGGTTTAGGGTTTAGTATTTAGAGTTTTGGGTTTTTGGTTTATGACATAGGTTTTAGGGTTTAGGGCTTTAGGGTTTAGGGTTTAACGTTTGGGTTTAAGGTTTATAATTTAGGGTTTAGGGTTTAGGATTTTGATTTTAGGGGTTTAGCATTTAGTTTTTAGTGTTTAGGGTTTAGTTTTTAGGTTTTAGGGGTTGGGGTATAGGATTTAGTGTTTGGGGTTTAGGGTTTAAGATTTTTTGGGTTTATGGTTTAGGGTTTAGGGTTTATGCTTTCGGGTTTAGGGTTTAGAGTTTAAGGTTTAGGGTTTTGGGGTTAGGGTTTAGGGTTTAGTTTTTAGGATTTAGGGTTTAGGGTCTTGGTTTTAAGGTTTAGGGTTTAGGGTTTAGTATTTAGGTTTAATTTTTAGGGTTTTGGGTTTATTGTTTAGGGTGTAGGGTTTAGGGTTTAGGGTTTAAAGTTTAGGGTTTAGGGGTTCGGGTTTAGGGTTTAGTTTTTAGGATTTAGGGTTTATGACTTAGGGTTTAGGGTTTAACGTTAAGGGTTTTGAGGGTTTAGGGTTTAGGATTTAGGGTTTAATGTTTTTTGGGTTTAGGGTTTAGGGTTTTGCATCATAGGGTTTTGGGTTTGGGGTTTAGTTTTTAGGGTTTATGATTTTGGGTTTAGGGTTTAGGATTTAGGGTATAGGGTTTAGGGTTTAGAGCATAGGTTTTAGGGTTTTGGGTTTAAGCTCTAGGGTTTAGGCTTTAGGGTTTGGGGGTTTAAAGTTTAAGGTTTAGGGTTTTGGGTTTTGGGGTTAGGGTTTTAGGGTTTAGGGTTTTGGGTTTAGGGTTTAGGGTTTAGGGTTTAGGGGTTTAGGGTTTAGGGTTTAGAGTTTATGTTTTAGGGTTTAGGGTTTAGGGTTAGGGTTTAGGTTTTATGGTTTAAGGTTTAAGGTTTAGGGTTTTGGGTTTAGGGTTTTTTATGTCTATGGTTTCGGGTTAAGGGTTTAGGGTTTAGCATTAGGGTTAGGGTTTAGGGTTAGGAATTAGGGTTTAGGGTTAAGGGCATTGGTTTTAGGGTTTAGTGATTAGGGTTCAGGGGTTTAGGGTTTAGTGTTTAGGATTTAGAGTTTAGGGTTTAGGATTTAGGATTTAGGGTTTTTAGAGTTTAGGGTGTAGGGTGTAGCATTATAGGGTTTAGGGTTTAGGGTTTCAGGTTTATGGTTTGGGTTTGGTGTTTTGGGGTTTCGGGTTTAGGGTTTAAGGTTTTAGGGTTTAGGGTTTAGTGTTTAGGGTTTAGTGTTTAGGGTTTAGGGTTTTGTGGTTTAGGGTTTACAGTTTAGGATTTTGGGTTTAGGGTTTAGGGTTTAGGGTTTAGGGTTTAGGTTTTTCTGTATAAGGTATTTTGGTTTTAGGGTTTAGGATTTAGCATTATAGGGTTTAGGGTTTAGGGTTTAGGGTTTCGAGTTTAGTGTTTTGGGTTTAGGGTTTATGGTTTAGTGTCTAGGATTTAGGTTTTAGGGTATAAGGTTTATGATTTAGTGTTTACTTTGTGGTTGTTAGGGTTTATGGTTTAGGGTTTAGGGTTTAGAATTTAGGGTTTAGGGTTTAGGGTTTAGGGCATATATTTTACGGTTTAGGGTTTGGGGTTTAGAGTTTAGTGTTTAGGGGTTAAGGGTTTAGGGTTTAGGACTTAGTGTTAAGGGTTTAGGGTTTAGGGTTTACGGTTTAGTTTTTAAGATTTAGTGTTTAGGGTTTAGGCTTTAGTGTTTAGGGTTTTAGGGTTTTGGGTTTCGAATTTAGAGTTTAGGGTTTAGTGTTTATGGTTTAGGGGTTTAGGGTTTAGGGTTCTGGTTTTAGGCTATAGGTTTTAGGGTTTAGGGTATAGGGTTTAGGGTTTAGGGTTTAGGGTTTAGGGTTTAGGGTTTAGGATTTTGGGTTTAAGGTTTATGTTTTAAGTTTTAGGGTTTAGGATTTTGGGTTAAGTGTTTAGCAGTTTAGTGTCTTGTGTTTAGGATTTAGGGTTTTGGGTATAGGGTTTTGGGTTTGGGGGTTTAGGATTTCGGATTTAAGGTTTAGGCCTTAGTGTTTGGGCTTTAGGTTTTAGGGTTTAGGGTTTAGGATTTATGGTTTTGGGTATAAGGTTTAGGGTTTGAGGGTTTAGGGTTTCGAATTTAGGGTTTAGTGCTTTGTGTTTAGGCTTTAGGTTTTAGGGTTTAGGGTTTAGGGTTTAGGTTTAAAGGTTTAGGGTTTAGGTTTTAGTTAGGGTTTAGGGCATTAGGGTTTAGCGTTTAGGGTTTAGGATTTAGGGTTAAGGGTTTTGGGGTTTTAGGGTTTAGGGTTTTCGATTTTTAGTGTTTAGGGTTTAGGGTTTACGATTTTTTGGGTTTAAGGTTTAGGATTAAGGGTTTAGGGTTTTTTGGGTTTAGGGTATATGGTTCAAGGTTTTGGGGTTTACAATTTTGGGTTTAGGGTTTAGGGTTCAGTATTTTGGATTCAGGGTTTAGGGTTTAGGGCATAGGTTTTAGGGTTTAGGGTTTTGGGTTTAGGGTTTAGGGTTTAAGGTTTAGTTTTTTGGGTTTAGGGTTTTATGTTTTGGGTTTAGTGTTAAGGTTTTAGTGTCTAGGGTTTAGGGTTTAGGGTTTTTTGGTTTTATGATTTAGGGTTTAGGGTTTAGGATTTAGGTTTAGGGTTTAGGGTTTAGGGTTTATGACATAGGTTTTAGGGTTTAGGGTTCAGGGTTTAAGGTATAGGGTTTAGGATTTAGGGTTTTGGGTTTATAGCTTTAGTGTTTAGGGTTTAGGGTTTTTGTTTAAGGTTTAAAATTTAGGTTTAGCGTTTTGGGTTTCGGGTTTTTGGGCTTTGGGATTGGGGTTTAGGGTTTAGGGTTTTTGGTTTAGGTTTTAGGGTTTAGGATTTAGGGATTAGGGTTTAGGGTTTAGCGTTTAGTGTTTAGAGTTTAGGGCATAGGTTTTAAGGCACAGAGTTTTGGGTTTTGGGTTTAGGATTGAGGGTTAAGAGTTTAGGGTTTAGGGTCTAGGATTTAGGATTTTGGGTTTTGAGTATAGGGTTTTGGGTTTGAGGGTTTAGAGTTTCGGATTTAGGGTTTTGAGGGTTTAGAGTTTCGAATTTAGGGTTTAGGGCTTAGTGTTTAAGCTTAAGGTTTTTGGGTTTAGGGTTTTGGGTTTTAGGGTTTAGGGTTTCAGATTTAGGGTTTAGTGCTTAGTGGCTAGGCTTTAGGTTTTAAGGTTTAGGGTTTCGCTTTTAAGTTTAAAGGTTTAGGGTTTAGGTTTTAAGGTTTGTGTTTAGGGTTTAGGGTTTAGGGTTTAAGGCTTTGGGGTTTAGGGTTTAGGGTTTAGGATTTAGGGCTAAAGGTTTAGGTTTTTAGGGTTTAGGGTTCACGGTTTTTAGGGTTTTTGGTTTAGGGTTTAGGGTTTAGGGTTTAGGGTTTACAATTTTTAGGGTTTAGGGTTTAGGGTTAAGGGTTTAGGGTCTTTTGGGTTTAGGGTATATGGCTCAAGGTTTTAGGGTTTACAATTTTGGGTTTAGGGTTTTGGGTTCAGTATTTAGGATTTAGGGTTTAGAGTTTAGGGCACAGGTTTTAGGGTTTAGGATTTAGGGTTTTGGGTTTTGGGTTTTGGGTTTAGGGTTTAGGGTTTAGGGTTTAGTTTTTAGGGTTCAGGATTTATGGTTTTGGGTTTAGTGTTAAGGTTTTAGGGTCTATGGTTTAGGGTTTAGGGTTTATGGTTTAGGGTTCAGGGTTTTTTGGGTATATGATTTAGGGTTTAGTGTTTAGGGTTAAGATTTAGGGTTTAAGGTTTAGGGTTTAGTTTTTAGAATTTAGGATTTAAGGTTCAGGGTTTAGGATTTAGGGTTTAGGGTTTAGGGTTTATGACATAGGTTTTTGGGTTTAGGGTTTAGGGTTTAGGGTTTAGGGTTTTGGGTTGTGGGTTTAGGGCTTTAGGGTTTAGGGTTTGGGTTTAAGGTTTATAATTTAAGGTTTAGGCTTTAGGCTTTGGGTTTTAGGGTTTTTTTGTTATTGGGTTTAAGAATTAGGTTTTAGGGTTTTTTGTGTTTATGGTTTATGGTTTAGCATCATAGGGTTTAGAGTTTTGGGTTTTAGATTTAGGGTTTTGGGTTTAGGGTTTTTCAGCTTATGGATTGGGGTTTAGGGTTTTAGGCTTTGTGTTTAGGGTTTTGGGTTTAGGTTTTAGGGTTTAGGATTTAGGGTTTAGGATTTAGGGTGTAGGGTTTAGAGTTTAGGGCATAGGTTTTAGGGCATACGGTTAAGGGTTAGGGTTTAGGGTGTAGGATTTAGGGTTAAGAGTTTATGGGTTTAGGGTCTAGGGTTTAGGATTTTGGGTTTTGGGTATAATGTTTTGGGTTTGAGGGCTTAGAGTTTCGGATTTTGGGTTTAGGGCTTAGTGTTTAGGCTTTAGGTTTTAGGCTTTAGGGTTTAGGATTCAAGGTTTTGGGTATAAGGTTTAGGGTTTGAGGGTTTAGTGTTTCGGATTTAGGGTTTAGTTCTTAGTGTCTTGGCTTTAGGTTTTAGGGTTTACGGTTTTGAGTTTAGGTTTACAGGTTTAGGGTTTAGGTTTTAGGTTTAGGGTTTAGGGTTTAGGAATTAGGGCGACAGGTTTAGGGTTTTTTGGGTTTAGGGTTTAGGGTTTTTAGGGTTTTGGGTTTAGGGTTTACGATTTACGATTTTTACGGTTTAGGGTTTAGGATTAAGGGTTTAGGGTTTTTTGGGTTTAGGGTATATGGTTCAAGGTTTTAGGGTTTACGATTTTGGGTTTAGGGTTTAGTTTTCAGTATTTAGGATTTTGGGTTTAGGGCATAGGTTTTAGGATTTTGGGTTTTGGGTTTTGTGTTTTGGGTTTTGGGTTTAGGGTTTAAGGGTTTAGGGTTTAGGGTTTAGGGTTTTGGGTTTTGGGTTTTGGGTTTAGTGTTAAGGTTTTAGGGTTTAGGGTTTATGGTTTAGGGTTTAGGGTTTTTTTGGTTTATGGTTTAGGGTTTAGGGTTTAGGGTTTATGACATAGGTTTTTAGGGTTTAGGGTTTAGGGTATTGGGTTTTGGGTTTTGGGTTTTGGGTTTTGGGTTTAGGGCTTTAGGGTTTAGGGTTTAGGGTTTGGGTTTAAGGTTTATAATTTTGGTTTTAGGATTTAGGCTTTAGGGTTTTTAGGGTGTAGGGTTTAAGATTTAGGGTTTAGGTTTTTTTGGGTTTATGGTTTATGGTTTAGCGTCATAGTGTTTACGGTTTAGGGTTTTATGTTAGCTTTACCGTGATCCCAAGAAGGGGGGTGAATTGGTATTTTTAAAGTTTATCTCCTATGTATTCCTCCTAACAGCAGTATGTTCACAAGCCTATGGTCAATCTAGTGCAAATAATGTAAACATAGTAGAAATTAAATAAAGCAATTTAAACAATCACACAAGCACCAGAAAGCAGTAAAGAAAGGATGACACGCAGATATGTTATCGAGGTTCGGCCAACTGCTTACATCCCTGCCTTGGCTAACCAGCACATGGATTATCACAATAACTTGCTCACTTAAATGGGTGGAGCGGAACCTATACAAACTAGGTCAAATTACCACAGGGCTGACCTCAACCTTTACCAATTCTTACCGGGCTGGATTACCGCCCCCTCAAGCCACACCTGGAATCTCTCAGATATACAATCAAACGGTATAATATATGAGTGCTTTCACGTAAAGCAGATTTGTACCAAAAATGCGCACAAACACAAACACCACAGATGATTTAAAATGTACGCTCTGTGTGGTCCAAATATTTCAACTCTCTACTATGTTTTCTATCAGTGTAGTAAGTACGTGAGAGTGTCAAACAAGCAATCTGTGTATCTCAAGGTATTTCAGTCAAATGTGTTCACACAGAATATCAGTAAAGCTCAAGAATATCAATCAATAGAATATCTCAATCATGGAAGTATGTATATGCTTGGATTGCAAAATATATAGGATCTTTGTTTTCAGCAAAAATATTTGAGTGAATAAATATTGCAACAAAGATGTTTCACCTCAAACACAAATATCTCCTCAAATGGTTTTAAAAATAAAGAGCAATAGATATTTGTAAATGATTTTGAAAATAGTTTTCAACCAAAAGCAAAAATGGGCTTCTTAAGATATTGCAACAAATATGCAATCTCAGGAGACCTAGTAAAGTCTTCTTAGGATGAACTTATTGGCTAAGTACCTTAAGAATCCTTTTGGTTCAGCTCTTAATAAAAATATATCAATCCCACAACTAAAAGAGAGTAAACCTTCCTATCTAAGCACTCAAGAATACTTACAAATGATTTTACGAGTATTAAATGTAAGCTAGAGTGTATTTGGAAGAGTATGAGCAAATGAGAATCAAAAGAAAGTATTTTTGCTTGTGAGAGATTTTCTTAATCATTTTGCCAATCAATTGCTTAATCCACCAAATGAAAGAGTATATATAGACATACCAAAGTTTTTGACCGTTAGGGACCTATTAGGGATTGTTAGAAAAGATTAATGACATTTAAATCAATTTAACCCTGTTTAAAAATATTTAACCCGCGGTAAAAATGATGACAACCCGAGAGGTCCGGTCGACCAAAAATGTTTCAGTCGACCAAGTCTCAAATGGGTCGGTCGACTAGGGAAATATTGAACTAAGGGCACGGTCGACCAGGGGAGGGCGATTTCCCAAATTTCTGAGTTTCGATCGACCAGGGCATTTTGAACTGCCTGGTTCGGTTGACCAGACCGCTGGGAATTCTCCCGAGGAACCTCCGGTCGACTAGGTAGTTGGAGAACAAATGTTCTCGGTCGACCAGATGGTCAACTGTTGACCCACGAAGGTTTCGATCGATCAGGGCCTTTTGAACTACCAGTTTCGGTCGACCAGTTGGTCAAACTTTTGACCCCAGGGAGTTTCGGTCGACCAGGGCCTTTTGAACTACCTTTTCTGGTCGACCGAGTGGTCAAACTTTGACCCAAGGGAGTTTCGGTCAACCAGGGCCTTTTGAACTACCTTTGCTGGTTGACCGGGTGGTCAAACTTTGACCCCCAGTGTCTCGGTCGACTAGGCCAAAATGAACTGGCTTGGTTGGTCGATTGAAAGTGCATCGTGTGTGCATTTCGGTCCCCTATTGAAACAAACAAGCCCTATTCAAGTGCTTAACAAATATATGTGAAAGTGTGAGTGTCCTAGGGGCACTTGGGGTCCAATTTGAAGACACCAAAAACGTCCAGTGTCGGTCGACCGAAGGGAAAACCCTAACGTCTTTCCATGGTTATTTTTGGTTTGTATCTGGTTTGAGCTTACAAAATAAACCATGCATGTGATGTGTGTACTTATTACAAACCAAATACCCAAATTACTATTACAGACAAATTCACTAAAAAATATTACAATTAGGAGCATGAATTTGTATCAAGCTTTGAGTTTTCGCGTGCCATTTGATGATATGCTAATATGAACCTGCACATGAACTAGATATTTATTAAATACAGGAGTATTTGTCATTATCAAAACCGGGCGTGACCTATAAGGTCAACATTCTCTCCCTTTTTGATGATGACAAATACGATTGGCAAAATATAGGGTTAAGCCCAAGAAGGCTCCCCCTCACAATATGCATCCAATGTATGTTCAAACATAAGTTCTTTTACCCATTATTTATTTTGCCTTCCATCTCCCCCTTTTGGCAACAGCAAAAAGGGTCATTGGAATTAAAGTCCTAGGCAATGGGTGTTTAGTACATTTATACAAGATCAATTTTGGAAAGAATTTTTGAAAAGTTTTGGCAGAGTGCCATTTGTAAATCTGACTTTCCCAAAGTAAAACCTGTATAAACGTAACCTGTTTGAGTTTATATTTCCTAACGGTTTATCCACAACTACTCAAACAGTTCAGTATGGTCCAATACAACAAATAAACTATCAAAATGAACATGAATTGGACAAATGGTGCAATCATAGATGATAATCAATATGATCATGTAATAGATGTACGTATAACATATGCACACAATCAACAACCAACTTTCACAATATCTTAAGCAAGAAGATAAATCAACAATGGAACTAGTTGCTTAGACTTGGAAAATTTTCAGGAAGGAGCTCCCCCTAATTTTATGCAAGTTATGAAACATTTTCGTCTATGAAGCTTCTCTACTATGCATTAAGCCTAACTCACATCTAATCTGTATGAACCTATCCTCGGGGAGTGGTTTAGTGAAAATATCGGCCCACTGTTCATTGGTGCATACAAACTCAAGAGCCACATCTCCTTTTTGCACATGATCACGAAAAAAATGATGTATAATCTCAATGTGTTTAGTTCGTGAATGTGAGATAGGATTTTTAGAGATGTTGATTGCACTAGTATTATCACATTTAATCAGTGTTGTTTCATAGTGCAATCCAAAATCCACAAGTTGTTGTTTCATGTAAAGAGTTTGGGCACAAGAACTTCCAGCCGCAATATATTCAGCTTCGGCGGTGGATAAGGCAACTGAGTTTTGTTTCTTAGAGAACCAAGAATCAAGAGATTGTCCTAAGTAATGACAAGTGCCGCTAGTTCTTTTTCTATCAACCTTACTACCGGCAAAGTCCGCATCAGTGTAACTAACAATCTCAAAGGTAGTATGCTTAGGGTACCATAATCCTAACTCTATAGTTCCAACTAGATACCTAAGGATTCGTTTAACAGCTTTCATATGAGATTCCTTAGGGTCAGCCTGAAATCTAGCACACATGCACACACTAAACATAATGTCAGGCCTACTAGCAGTGAGATATAGGAGACTTCCAATCATGCCACCATATAGTTTTACATCAACAAGGATTCCTTGCTCATCTTTATCAAGCTTTATGGAAGAGTTCATAGGTGTGCCAAGAATTTTACAATCTTCTATATTAAATTTCTTTAGCAAGTCCCTAATGTATTTAGATTGGCATATGAAAGTTCCATGATTAGCTTGCTTAATTTGTAGACCTAAGAAGAAACTAAGTTCACCCATCATGCTCATTTCAAACTCACTTTGCATGCATTTGGCAAACTCATTACACAACTCATCATTGGTTGCTCCAAAAATGATATCGTCCACATAGATTTGAACAAGGAGCATATCATCATTTTTGGACTTGATGAAGAGTGTAGTGTCAATTTTGCCACCGGTAAACCCATTTTCTAGTAGAAAACCACTAAGCCTCTCATACCAAGCTCTAGGAGCTTGTTTCAATCCATACAAGGCTTTAGACAACCGGTAAACATGATCGGGATATTTATGACTCTCAAAATCGGGTGGTTGTTCTACATATACTTCTTCATTAATATAGCCATTTAGAAAAGCGCTTTTAACATCCATTTGAAACAATTTAAAGTTTTTAAAAGCGGTAAAGGCAAGTAGCATACAAATGGCTTCTAATCTAGCAACAGGAGCATATGTTTCATCAAAGTCAATCCCTTCCTGTTGGTTATACCCTTGGGCAACTAGTCTGGCTTTATTCCTAGTTACTACCCTATTTTCATCTTTCTTATTTCTATATACCCATTTAGTTCCAATGATGGTGTGCTCATTAGGCCTAGGAACTAAGGTCCATACTTTGTTTCTTTCAAATTGATTAAGTTCTTCTTGCATGGACATTACCCAAGATTCATCTTCTATGGCTTCTTTAATATTTTTAGGTTCTTCTTGGGATAAGAAAGCGGAGTGGTTTACTATATTTCTCAATGATGATCTTGTGGCTACTCCATGGGATGGTTTGCCTATGATTTGATCTATAGGATGACTTCTAATGTATTTCCAATCTCTAGGCAACTCCTGATTCCATTTTCATTATCTTCAAGTGATTTTTTGTTTGCTTCTTGATTTTCACTTGCATTATTTTCAATGGACATTTTCTCTAAGCATTTTCTAATATCAATATCATCTTCATCATCTTTATTAGAAAATGGATTAGACTCATCAAACACAACATGAATAGATTCAATCACAGCTAAAGTTCTTTTATTGAAAACCCTATATGCTTTACTATTAAGTGCATAGCCTAGGAAGATGCCTTCATCAGATTTAGAGTCAAATTTTCCTAGATGCTCATTATCTCTAAGCACAAAGCATTTACAACCAAACACACGAAAATAGGAAATATTAGGCTTATGGTTGTTCCACAATTCATAAGGGGTTTTATTAATTGATGGTCTAATCAACACCCTATTCATAACATAGCATGCAGTATTAATGGCCTCGGCCCAAAAATATTTAGGTAAGTTATGCTCATTCAACATAGTTCTTCCCATTTCTTGTAGTGACCTATTCTTTCTTTCAACTACACCATTTTGTTGAGGTGTCCTAGGTGCAGAAAAGTTATGTGATATGCCCTCTAAGTCACAATATTTTTCTATACTTTCATTTTTGAATTTCGTGCCTCTATCACTTCTTATGTAAGTGATTTTATATCCTTTTTCATTCTGAATTTTCTTGCAAAGTTTGGTGAAATGTTCACATGATTCATTTTTATGTGCAAGAAATAACACCCATGTGAATCTAGAAAAATCATCCACAATTACAAAAGCATAAGATTTACCACCAAGACTTTGCAATGAATTAGGCCAAAATAAATCTAGGTGAAGCATCTCCAAAGGTCTAGTAGTAGATATGAATTTCTTTTTCTTAAAACTAGATTTTGTTTGCTTATCCATTTGACATGCATCACATATTTTATCCTTTACAAAAGACATTTTAGGCAAGCCTTTAACTAATTCTTTTCTAACAAGTTTAGACAATAAGTCTATGCTAGCATGCCCCAAATGCCTATGCCACAACCAACTAGCTTCATTTATAGCAAAAAAACATGTTACTTGTTGTGAAGCTAAATTATCAAGAGAGGTAGTGTAGACATTTTCATGTCTATCAGCAGTAAAAAGCACTTTATGGTCTGTTTTATTTTCTACTATGTATTTGTCATTTTCAAAAGATACTTTATATCCTATGTCACACAATTGACTTATGCTAAGTAGATTGTGTTTCAGTCCATCAACCAATAGAACATTATCAATAGTAGGAGAGGAATCCCTACCAACCTTACCTAGCCTGATGATGCTGCGTCCTTTGGCATTGTCACCAAATATCACATAGCCTCCATCCTTGGGAACAATTGAAGTGAATTTTCCCTTGTCGTTGGTCATGTGTCGTGAGCACCGACGATCTAAGTACCACCGGTCCTTGGATGAGGATAATCTTAAGGTTAAGAGTTTAGGGTTTAGGGTTAAGAGTTTAGGGTTTAGGATTTAGGGTTTTGGGTATAGGGTTTAGGGTTTAAGGGTTTAGGGTTTTGGATTTAGGGATTAGGGCTTAGGGTTTAGGCTTTAGGTTTAGGGTTTAGGGTTTTAGGCATAGGTTATGGGGTTTAGGGTTTAGGGTTTAGAGTTTAAGTTTTAGGGTTTTGGGTTTAGGGTTTAGGGCGTTGGTTTTAGGGTTTTGGGTTCAGAGTTTAGGGTATAGGGTTTTGGGTTTTGCAATTTTGATTTTAGGTTTTCGGTTTAGGGTTTTAGGGCTTAGGGTTTAGGGTTCATGGTCTAGGGTTTACGATTTAGGGTTTTTTGGGTTTAGGGTTTAGGGTTTAGTGTTTAGGGTTTAGGGTTTAGTTTTTGGGGTTTAGGGTTAAGGGTTTAGGGTTTAGGGTTTAGGATTTAGGATATAGGGTTTAGTGTTTAGTGTTTTGGGTTTAGGGTTTTAGTGTTTAGGGCTTGGAGTTTTGGGTCTAGGATTTAGGGTTGGGGTTTAGGGTTTTGGGTTTAGTGTTTTAGGATTTAGGGTTTAGGGTTTAGGGTTTAGGGTTTAGGGTTTATATTTTAGGGTTTTGGGTTTAGGGTTTATATTTTAGGTTTTAGGGTTTGGGGTTTAGGTTTTAAGATTTAAGGTTTAGGGTTTAGGATTTAGGGTTTTTTGGGTTTAGGGTTTCGGGTTTAGGGTTTATGGTTTAGGGTTAGGGTTTAGGTTTTAGGGTTTAGGGTTTAGTTTTTAGTGTTTAGGGTTTAGGGTTTAGGGTTTAGGATTTAGGGTTTAGGGTTTAGGGTTTAGGGTTTAGGGTTTTAGGGTTTAGGGTTTAGGGTTTAAGGTTTATAATTTAGGGCTTATGGTTTAGGGTTTAGGGTTTAGGGTTTTTAGGGTTTAGGGTTTAAGGTTTAGGGTTTAAGATTTAGGATTTAGGGTTTTGGGTTTAGGGTTTAGGGTTTTGGGTTTTGGGTTTAGGGTTTTGGGTTTTGGGTTTAGGTTTTTATGGTTTAGAACTTGGGGTTTAGGGTCTAGGGTTTACGATTTTGGGTTTAGGGTTTTAGGGTTTAGGGTTTAGGGTTTAGGGTTTAGGGTTAGTGTTTAGGGTTTAGGGTTTAGGGTTTAGTGTTTAGTTTTTAGGGTTTAGGGTTTTGGGTTTAGGGCTTAGGGTTTAGGGTTTAGGATTTAGGGTTTAGCGTTTTTGACATAGGTTTTAGGGTATAGGGTATAGGGCATAGGGTATAGGGATTAGGGTTTTTCGTTTTTGGGTTTAGGGTTTAGGGTTTAGGGTTTGTGTTTAGGTTTTATAATTTTGGGTTTAGGCTTTAGGGTTTTTAGGGTTTAGGATTTGAGATTTAGGGTTTAGGGTTTTTTGGGTTTATGGTTTATGGTTTAGCATCCTAGGGTTTACGGTTTAGGGTTTTAGATTTAGGGTTTTGGGTTTAGGGTTTTTGGGCTTAAGGATTGGGGTTTAGGGTTTAGGGTTTTGGGTTTATGTTTAGGTTATAGGATTTAGGCTTTAGGTTTTAGGATTTAGGGTTTAGGGTTTAGAGTTTAGGGCATAGGGTTTAGGGATTAGGGTTTAGGGTTAAGAGTTTAGGGTTTAGGATTTAGGGTTTTGGGTATAGGGTTTAGGGTTTGAGGGTTTAGGGTTTCAGATTTAGGGATTAGGGCTTAGGGTTTAGGCTTTAGGTTTTAGGGTTTAGGGTTTAGGATTTAGGGTTTTGGGTATAAGGTTTAGGGTTTGAGGGTTTAGGGTTTACTGCTTAGTGTCTACGCTTTAGGTTTTAGGGTTTAGCATTTCCTATTTAGGTTTAAAGGTTTTGGGTTAGGGTTGAGGGTTTAGAGTTTAGGGTTTCAGACTTAGGGTTTTGGGCTTTAGGGTTTAGGGTTTAGGGTATACGATTTTTTGGGTTTAGGGTTTGGGGTTTACGATTTTTAGGGTTTTGGTTTAGGATTAAGGGTTTGGGGTTTTTGGGGTTTAGGGCGTTTGTTTTATGGTTTAGGGTTCAGGGTTTAGGGTATAGGGTTTAGGGTTTCTAGTTTTGGGTTTTGGGATTTGGGTTGTGGGTTTTAGGGATTAGGGTTTAGGGTTTTTGGTTCAGGATTTATGATTTAGGATTTAGGGTTTTCTGGGTTTAGGGTTTAGGTTTTAGCGTTTTGGGGTTTAGGGTTTAGTTTTTTGGGTTTAGGGTGAAGGGTTTAGGGCTTAGGGTTTAGGATTTAGGGTATAGGCTTTAGGGTTTGGGGTTTTTAGGGTTTAGGGTTTAGGTTTTATGGTTTCTAGGGTTTAGGGTTTAAGATTTCAAGTTTAGGGTTTTTGGAGTTTATGGTTTAGGGTTTAGCGTCATAGGGTTTAGCGTTTAGGGTTTCATATTTAGGGTTTTGGGTTGAGGGTTCAGGGGTTTAGGGTTTAGGGTTTAGGATTTAGGGTTTAGGGTTTGGGGTTTAGGGTTTAGGGTCTAGGGTTTAGGGTTTGGGGTTTAAGGTTTTGGGTTTAGGGTTTTAGGGTTTAGGGTTTAGGGTTTTTGGTTTAGGGCTTATATTTTAGTGTTTATAGTTTAGGGTTTAGGTTTTAAGATTTAAGGTTTATGATTTAGGGTTTTGGGTTTTTTGGGTTTAGGGCTTCGGGTTTAAGGTTTAAGGTTTAGGGTTGGGGTTTAGGTTTTAGGGTTTAGGGTTTAGTTTTCAGGGTTTAGGGTTTAGGGTTTAGGGTTTAGAATTTAGGGTTTAGGGTTTAGGGTTTAGGGTTTAGGGTTTAGGGCTTTTGGGTTTAGGGTTTAGTGTTTAGGGTTTAAGGTTTATAATTTAGGGTTTAGGGTTTAGGGTTTAAGATTTGGGGTTTAGGGTTTTTTTGGTTTATGGTTCAGCGTTTAGCCTCATAGGGTTAAGGGTTTAGGGTTTCAGATTAAGGGTTTTGGGTTTAGGGTTTTTGGGCTTAGAGATTGCGGTTTAGGGTTTTAGGGTTTAGGGTTTATGGTTTTGGGTTTAGGTTTTAGGGTTTAGGGTTTTGGGGTTTGGGTTTAGGGTTTAGGGTTTAGGGTTTAGGATTTAGGGTTTAGGGTTTGGAGTTTTTGGCATTGGTTTTAGGACCTAGGGTTTAGGGTTTACGATTTAGGGTTAAGAGTTTTGGTGTTTAGGGTCTAGGGTTTAGGATTTAGGGTTTTGGGTATAGGTTTTAGGGTTTGAGGGTTTAGGGTTTCGGATTTAGGATTTAGGGCTTAGTGTTTAGGCTTTAGGTTTTAGGGTTTTGGGTTTAGGATTTAGGGTTTTAGGCTTTAGGGTTTGAGCGTTTAGGGTTTTGGATTTAGGGTTTTGGGTTTAGGGTTTAGGGCTTAGTGTTTAGGCTTTACGTTTTAGGGTTTAGGGCTTAGGGTTTCGGGTTTAGTTTTAAAGGTTTATTGTTTAGGGTTTAGGGTTTGGTTTTTTGGGTTTAGGGTTTAGGGTTTATGGTGCTGGGTTTAGGATTTAGGGTTTAGGGTTTAGGGCATAGGTTATAGGGTTTAGAGTTTTGGTTTTAGGGTTTGGGGTTTAGGGTTTAGGGCGTTTGTTTTATGGTTTAGGGTTCAAGGTTTAGGGTATAGGGTTTTGGGTTTTGGGTTTTGGTTTTTGGGATTTGGGTTTAGGGTTTTTCGGGCTTCGGTTTCGGGCTTCTGTTCAAGGCTTTCTGATTTCGGAGTTCGGTTTTTGGGTTTCGAGGTTTTTTTTCTTCGGTTTGGGGTTTCGGGTTTCCCGGGCCTTTTTTTTTTTTCTGGTTTCGGTTTCGGGGTCGGTCTCCGGGTTTTTGGGTTTTTGGGTTTTGGGCTTTGGGTTTAGGGTTTCGGGTTTAGGGTTTAGTTTTTCGGGTTTCGGGTGAAGGGTTTAGGGCTTAGGGTTTAGGATTTAGGGTATAGGGTTTATGGTTTAGGTTTTAGGGTTTAGGGTTTAAGATTTCAGGTTTAGGGTTTTTTGGGTTTATGGTTTAGGGTTTAGCGTCATAGGGTTTAGCGTTTAGGGTTTCATATTTAGGGTTTTCGGTTGAGGGTTCTGGGTTTCGGGGTTTTGGGTTTCGGATTTAGGGTTTAGCGTTTGGGGTTTAGGGTTAAGGTTGTAGGGTTTTGGGTTTTGGGTTTATGGTTTTTGATTTAGGGTTTTAGGGTTTAGGGTTTAGGGCTTATATTTTAGTGTTTATAGTTTAGGGTTTTGGTTTTAAGATTTAAGGTTTACGGTTTAGGGTTTAGGGTTTTTTGGGTTTAGGGCTTCAGGTTTAAGTTTTATGGTTTAGGGTTGGGGTTTAGGTTTTAGGGTTTAGGGTTTAGTTTTCAGGGTTTAGGGTATAGGGTTTAAGGTCTAGGGTTTAAGATTTAGTGTTTAGGGTTTTGGGCATAGGTTATAGGGTTTAGGGTTTAGGGTTTAGCGTTTAGGTTTTAGGGTTTACGGTTTTGGGTTTTGGGTTTTGGGTTTTGGGTTTAGGGTTTTTGATTTAGGGTTTTAGGGCTTAGGGTTTAGGGTTTTTTGGGTTTAAGGTTTAGGTTTTAGGGTTTAGTGTTTAGGGTTTAGGGTTTAGTTTTTCGAGTTTAGGGTTAAGGGCTTAGGGCTTAGGGCTTAGAAATTATGGTATAGGGTTTATGGTTTTGGGTTTAGGGTTTGGGGTTTTCGGTCTAGGGTTTAAGGTTTGGGGTTTTGGGTTTATTGTTTTAGGGCTTAGGGTTTAGGTTTTAAGATTTAAGGTTTAGGGTTTTGGGATTAGGGTTTTTTGGGTTTAGGGTTTCGAGTTTAGGGTTTAAGGTTTAGCGTTAGGGTTTTGGGTTGAGGGTTTAGGGGTTTAGGGTTTAGGGTTTAGGATTTAGATTTTAAGGTTTAGGGTATAGGGTTTAGGCTTTGGGGTTTTGGGTCTAGGGTTTAGGGTTTGGGGTTTAGGGTTTTGGGTTTAGGGCTTATATTTTAGGGTTTCGGGTTTAGGGTTTAGGTTTTAATATTTAAGGTTTAGGGTTTTGGGTTTAGGGTTTCAGGTTTGGGGTTCAAGGTTTAGGGTTGGGGTTTAGGTTTTAGGGTTTAGGGTTTAGTTTTTTGGGTTTAGGGTTTAGGGTTTAGGATTTAGGGTTTAGGGTTTAGGGTTTAGGGCTTTTTGGTTTAGGGTTTAAGGTTTATAATTTAGGGTTTATGGTTTAGGGTTTAGGGTTTAAGATTTAGGGTTTAGGGTTTTTTTGATTTATGGTTTAGGGTTTAGCGTCATAGGGTTAAGGGTTTAGGGTTTCAGATTTAGGGTTTTGGGTTTAGGATTTTTGGGCTTAGGGTTTGGGGTTTAGGGTTTTAGGGTTTAGAGTTTAGGTTTTAGGGTTTAGGGTTTAGGGTTTAGGGTTTAGGATTTAGGGTTTAGGGTTTGGAATTTTGGGCATAGGTTTTAGGGCATAGGGTTTAGGGTTTAGGTTTTTGGGTTTAGGATTTAGGGTTAAGAGTTTTTGGGTTTAGGGTCTAGAGTTTAGGATTTAGGTTATTGGGCATAGGTTTTAGGGTTTAAGGGTTTAGGGTTTCGAATTTAGGGTTTAGGGCTTAGTCTTTAGGCGTTAGGTTTTAGGGTTTACGATTTAGGATTTAGGGTTTTAGGCTTTAGGGTTTGAGCGTTTAGGGTTTTGGATTTAGGATTTAGGGCTTAGTGTTTAGGCTTTAGGTTTTAGGGTTTAGGGCTTAGGGTTTTGGGTTTAGTTTTAAAGGTTTAGGGTTTAGGGTTTAGGGTTAGGGTTTAGGGTTTAGGGTTTAGGGTTTTGTTTTTTGGGTTTAGGATTTAGGGTATAAGGTGCAGGGTTTGGGATTTAGGGTTTAGGGTTTAGGGTTTAGGGTTTTGGGCATAGGTTATAGGGTTTAAGGTTTAGATTTTAGGGTTTGGGGTTTAGGGCGTTTGTTTTATGGTTTAGGGTTCAGGTTTTAGGGTTTAGGGTTTAGGGTTTTGGGATTTGGGTTCAGGGTTTTAGGGATTAAGGTTTAGGGTTTATGGTTTAGGATTTATAATTTAGGATTTTAGGTTTTTTGGGTTTAAGGTATAGGGTTTAGGGTTTTTGGTTTTGGGTTTTGGGATTTTGGTTTTGGGTTTTAGGGATTAAGGTTTAGGGTTTTTGGTTTAGGATTTATAATTTAGGATTTAGGGTTTTCTGGGTTTAGGGTTTAGGTTTTAGGGTTTTGGGGTTTAGGGTTTAGGGTTTAGGGTTTAGTTTTTTGGGTTTAGGGTGAAGGGTTTAGGGCTTAGGGTTTAGGATTTAGGGTATAGGCTTTAGGGTTTAGGGTTTTTAGGGTTTAGGGTTTAGGTTTTAGGGTTTTTAGGGTTTAGGGTTTAAGATTTCGGGTTTAGGGTTTTTTGGGTTTATGGTTTAGGGTTTAGCGTCATAGGGTTTAGCGTTTAGGGTTTCATATTTAGGGTTTTGGGTTGAGGGTTCAGGGGTTTAGGGTTTAGGGTTTAAGATTTCGGGTTTAGGGTTTTTTGGGTTTATGGTTTAGGGTTTAGCGTCATAGGGTTTAGCGTTTAGGGTTTCATATTTAGGGTTTTGGGTTGAGGGTTCAGGGGTTTAGGGTTTAGGGTTTAGGGTCTAAGGTTTAGGGTTTGGGGTTTAAGGTTTTGGGTTTAGGGTTTTAGGGTTTGGGGTTTAGGGTTTTTGTTTTAGGGCTTATATTTTAGTGTTTATAGTTTAGGGTTTAGGTTTTAAGATTTAAGGTTTACGGTTTTGAGTTTTTGGTTTTTTGGGTTTAGGGCTTCGGGTTTAAGGTTTAAGGTTTAGGGTTGGGTTTTAGGTTTTTGGGTTTAGAGTTTAGTTTTCAGGGTTTAGGGTTTAGGGTTTGGGTTTATAATTTAGGGTTTAGTGTTTGGGGTTTAGGGTTTAGGGTTTAGGGTTCAGGGCTTTTGGGTTTAGGGTTTAAGGTTTATATTTTAGGGTTTAGGGTTTAGGGTTTAAGATTTGGGGTTGAGGGTTTTTTTGGTTTATGGTTCAGCGTTTAGCATCATAGGGTTAAGGGTTTAGGGTTTCAAATTTAGGGTTTTGGGTTTTGGGTTTTTGGGCTTAGAGATTGCGGCTTAGGGTTTTAGGGTTTAGCGTTTAGGTTTTGGGGTTTAGGGTTTTGGTTTTTGGATTTAGGGTTTAGTATTTAGGGTTTAGGGTTTTGAATTTTGGGCATAGGTTTTAGGGCATAGGGTTTAGGGTTTAGGTTTTTGGGTTTAGGATTTAGGGTTAAGAGTTTTTGGGTTTAGGGTCTAGGGTTTAGGATTTAGGTTATTGGGTATAGGTTTTAGGGTTTAAGGGTTTAGGGTTTCGAATTTAGGGTTTAGGGCTTAGTGTTTAGGCGTTAGGTTTTAGGGTTTAGGGTTTAGGATTTAGGGTTTTAGGCTTTAGGGTTTGAGCGTTTAGGGTTTTGGATTTAGGGTTTAGGGCTTAGTGTTTAGGCTTTAGGTTTTAGGGTTTAGGGCTTAGGGTTTCGGGTTTAGTTTTAAAGGTTTAGGGTTAGGGTTTAGGGTTTTGGGTTTAGGGTTTTGTTTTTTGGATTTAGGGTTTAGGGTATAAGGTGCAGGGTTTAGGATTTAGGGTTTAAGGTTTAGGGTTTTGGGTTTTGGGCATAGGTTATAAGGTTTAAGGTTTAGATTTTAGCGTTTGGGGTTTAGGGTTTAGGGCATTTGTTTTATGGTTTAGGGTTCAGGTTTTAGGGTATAGGGTTTAGGGTTTTGGGTTTTGGGTTTCGGGATTTGGGTTCAGGGTTTTAGGGATTAAGGTTTAGGGTTTATGGTTTATGATTTATGATTTAGGATTTTAGGTTTTTTGGGTTTAGGGTTTAGGTTTTAGGGTTTGGGGTTTAGGGTTTAGGGCGTTTGTTTTATGGTTTAGGGTTCAGGGTTTAGGGTATAGGGTTTAGGGTTTTTGGTTTTGGGTTTTGGGATTTGGGTTTTGGGTTTTAGGGATTAGGGTTTAGGGTTTTTGGTTTAGGATTTATGATTTAGGATTTAGGGTTTTCTGGGTTTAGGGTTTAGGTTTTAGGGTTTTGGGGTTTAGGGTTTAGGGTTTAGTTTTTTGGGTTTAGGGTGAAGGGTTTAGGGCTTAGGGTTTAGGATTTAGGGTATAGGCTTTAGGGTTTGGGGTTTTTTGGATTTAGGGTTTAGGTTTTCGGGTTTTTAGGATTTGGGGTTTAAGATTTCGGGTTTAGGGTTTAGCGTCATAGGGTTTAGCGTTTAGGGATTCATATTTAGGGTTTTGGGTTGAGGGTTCAGGGGTTTAGGGTTTAGGATTTAGGGTTTTGGGTTTAGGGTTTAGGGTCTAGGGTTTAGGGTTTGGGGTTTAAGGTTTAGGGGGGTTTTAGGGTTTAGGGTTTAGGGTTTTTGGTTTTGGGCTTATATTTTAGTGTTTATAGTGTAGGGTTTAGGTTTTAAGATTTAAGGTTTACGGTTTTGGATTTTGGGTTTTTTGGGTTTAGGGCTTCGGGTTTAAGGTTTAAGGTTTAGGGTTTAGGGTTGGGGTTTAGGGTTTAGTTTAGTTGTTTGGTTTATGGTTAGTTAGTTTTAGGTTTAGGTTTTAGGGTTTAGGGTTTAGGGTTTTGGGTTTGGGTTTAGGGCGGTTTTCTGGAGGGTTTAGGGTTTAGGGGTTTAGGGGTTTTACGTTTAGGTCTTTCGGGTTTTTTCGGGGTTTTCGGGGTTTAGGTTTAGCGTCATAGGGTTTCGCGCTAGGGTTTCACGGGTTTTTTTGGCTTTGGTTCCCGTTTAGGGTCTTTTTAAGGGTTTAGGGTTAGTCGGTTGAGGGTTTTTCTGGTTTCCAAGAGATTTAGGGTTAGGGTTTGGGTTTAGGGTTTAAGGTTTAAGGGTTTGAGGTTTAGGGTTTAGAGTTTTTAGTTTGGTTTATGGTTCAGAGGGTTTAGGGTTTAGGGTTTAGCATGGCTTTTGGGTTGACGTTTAGGTTTACGGTTTAGGGTTTAAGGGTTATAGTTTAGGGTTTACTGTTAGGGTTTAGGGTTTTGGTTTTAGGGTTTACGGTTTTGGGTTCGGGTTTAAGGTTTAAGGTTTAGGGTTGGGGGTTTGGGTTTAGGGTTTAGGGTTTAGGATTTTGGGTTTAGGGTTTGGAGTTTTGGGCATTAGTTTTAGGACCTAGAGTTTAGGGTTTCGGATTTAGGGTTAAGAGTTTTGGTGTTTAGGGTCTAGGGTTTAGGATTTAGGGTTTTGGGAATAGGTTTTAGGGTTTGAGGGTTTAGGGTTTCGGATTTAGGGTTTAGGGCTTAGTGTTTAGGCTTTAGGTTTTAGGGTTTAGGGTTTAGGATTTAGGGTTTTAGGGTTTAGGGCTTAGGGTTTCGGGTTTAGTTTTAAAGGTTTAGGGTTTAGGGTTTAGGGTTTAGTTTTTTGGGTTTAGGGTTTAGGGTTTAATGTGTAGGGTTTAGGTTTTAGGGTTTAGGGTTTTGGGCATAGGTTATAGGGTTTAGAGTTTAGGTTTTAGGTTTTGGGGTTTAGGTTTTAGGGCGGTTTAGGGTTCAGGGTTTAGGGTATAGGGTTTTGGGTTTTGGGTTTTGGGATTTGAGTTTAGGGTTTTAGGGATTAGGGTTTAGGGATTATGGTTTTGGATTTATGATTTAGGATTTAGGGTTTTTGGGGTTGAGGGTTTAGGTTTTAGGGTTTGGGGTTTAGGGTTTAGGTTTTAGGGTTCGAGGTTTTGGGTTTAGGGCGTTTTTTTTATGGTTTAGGGTTCAGGGTTTAGGGTATAGGGTTTTGGGTTTTTGGTTTTGGGTTTTGGGATTTGGGTTTAGGGTTTTAGGGATTAGGGTTTAGGGTTTATGGTTTAGGATTTATGATTTAGGATTTAGGGTTTTTTGGGTTTAGGGTTTAGGTTTTAGGGTTTTGGGGTTTAGGGTTTAGGGTTTAGTTTTTAGGGTTTAGGGTGAAGGGTTTAGGGCTTAGGGTTTAGGATTTAGGGTACAGGGTTTAGGGTTTAGGGTTTTTTTCGGTTTAGGGTTTCGGGTTTAGGGTTTTTTTTCTATGGTTTAGGGTTTAAGATTTCAAGTTTAGGGTTTTTTGGGTTTGTGGTTTAGGGTTTAGTGTCATAGGGTTTAGCGTTTAGGGTTTCATATTTAGGGTTTTGGGTTCAGGGTTCTGGGGTTTAGGGTTTATGATTTAGGATTTAGGGTTTGGGGTTTTGGGGTTTAGGGTTTAGGATGTAGGGTTTAGGCTTTGGGGTTTAAGGTTTTGGATTTAGGGTTTTAGGGTTTAGGGTTTCTGTTTTTGGGTTTAGGGGTATTTCGTGTTATCTCGTTTCGGGGTTGCGGTTTGTCCGCTTTCCTGTTTACGGTTTCAGCGGTTTGGTAGTTTTTTTGGTTTCCTAGGGCTTCGGGTTTTCCTTTTTATGTTTTTAGGTTGGGGTTAAGGTTTTAGGGTTTAGGGTTTAGTTTTCAGGGTTTGGTTAAGGGTTTCGCAACTATTCGGGTTAAGGGTTTAGGGTTTAGGGTTTAGGGTTTGTGGTTTCGGGTTTCGTGCTTGGGGGTTTCCGGGGTTTCGGCTTTCGGGTTTCGGGTTTCGGGTTCGCCGCTTTAGGGTTTAGGGCTTTTTGTGGTTTAGGGTTTAGGATCGCGCTTATCTGCTTTTGCTTTCGGGTGTTTTGGGTTTGGGTTTAGGTTTTTCGGGTTTGGGTTTAGGTTTTCGTTTTTTGGGTGTGGGGTTTCGGGTTTCGGGCGTTTTTTTATGGTTCTGCGGGTTCCGGGTTTAGGGCTCGGGTTTAGGGTTTAGGGTTGGGGGTTTTTTGGGATTTTTGGCTTTGTTTTCGGGTTTTTGGTTGGGGTTCCTGGTTTTCCGTGTATACTGGTTTCGGGCTTTTGCTTCGGCCTTTGGGTTTTTGGTTTTCGGGTTTCGTGTTTTGGTTTTGGGGTTTAGGGTTTCGGGTTTCGGTTGTCGTTGTTAGGGTTTAGGTGAAGGTCTTAAGACTTTCGGGATTTAGGATTTAGGGTTTATGGTTTTCGGTTGTTTTCCCGGTTTCGGGTTAGGTTTTTCAAGGGTTTTCGGATTTCTGTTTCGGGCGTTTTTGGGTTTTGTTTAGGGTTCGGCTTTCGCGCGTCCTCTTGGTTTTTCGCACTTCCTCCGGTTTTCTTTTTAGGGTTTTCGGGTTGGGGGTTTCGGGTTTTCCGGGTTTCGGGTTTCGTTTTTCGGGTTTAGGGTTTTGGTGTTTGGGTTTCGAGGCGTCTCGGGTTTTCGGGTTTGGGGTTTACGTCTTTGGGTTAGTGTTTTGGGTTTAGGGTTTCGCGTTTGGGTTTTGGGCTTATATTTCCTTGTTTATCTTCGTTCGGGTTTCGGTTTTGCGATCCCGGTTTATGGTTTCGGGTTTATGGTTAATTGGGTTTATGGTTTCGGGTTTAAGGTTTAAGGTTTAAGGTTTAAGGTTGGGGTTTAGGTTTTAGGGTTTAGGGTTTAGTTTTTAGGGTTTAGGGTTTAGGGTTAGGGTTTAGGATTTAGGGTTTAGGGTTTAGGGTTTAGGGTTTAGGGCTTTTTGGTTTAGGGTTTAGGGTTTGGGGTTTAAGGTTTATAATTTAGGGTTTAGGGTTTAGGGTTTAGGGTTTGGGGTTTTTTGGGTTTATGGTTGAGGGTTTAGCATCATAGGGTTAAGGGTTTAGGGTTTCAGATTTAGGGTTTGGGGTTTAGGGTTTTTGGGCTTAGGGATTGCGGTTTTGGGTTTTAGGGTTTTTGGTTTATGGTTTTGGGTTTAGGTTTTAGGGTTTAGGGTTTTGGGTTTAGGATTTAGGGTTTAGGGTTTGGTGTTTTGGGCATTGGTTTTAGGGCCTAGGGTTTGGGGTTTAGGTTTTAGGGTTTAGGATTTAGGGTTAAGAATTTTGGTGTTTAGGGTCTAGGGTTTAGGATTTATGGTTTTTGGTATAGGTGTTAGGGTTTGAGGGTTTAGGGTTTCCGATTTAGGGTTTAGGGCTTAGTGTTTAGGCTTGAGGTTTGAGGATTTAGGGTTTTAGGTTTTAGGGTTTGAGCGTTTACGGTTTTGGATTTAGGGTTTAGGGCTTAGTGTTTAGGCTTTTGGCTTTAGGCTTTAGGGCTTAGGGTTTCGGGTTTAGTTTTAAGGGTTTAGTGTTTAGGGTTTAGGGTTTATTTTTTTGGGTTTTGGGTTTTGGATTTAAGGTGCAGGGTTTAAGAATTAGGGTTTAGGGTTTTGGGTTTAGGGTTTTGGGCATAGGTTATAGGGTTTAGGGTTTAGGTTTCAGGGTTTGGGGTTTTGGGTTTATGGTGTTTGTTTTATGGTCTAGGGTTCAGGGTTTAGGGTATAGTGTTTAGGGTTTTCTTTTTTGGGTTTTGGTATTTGGGTTTAGGGTTTTAGGGATTAGGGTTTAGGGTTTATGGTTTAGGACTTATGATTTAGGATTTAGGGTTTTTTGGGTTTAGGGTTTAGGTTTTTAGGGTTTAGGGTGAAGGGTTTAGGGCTGAGGGTTTTGGATTTAAGGTATAGGGTTTAGGGTTTAGCATATATGTTTTAGGATTTAGGGTTTACAGTTTAGGGTTTATGGTTTAGGGTTTAGGGTTTAGGGCTTATGATTTAGGGTTTAGTTTTTGGGGTTTAGGGTTTATGGTTAGGGTTTAGGGTTTAGGGTTTAGGGTTTGTGGTTTAGGATTTAGGTTTTTGTGTTTAGGGTTTAGGGTTTTGGGGTTTTAGGGTTTAGGGTTTAGGGTTTAGGGCTTATGGTTGAGGGTTTAGTTTTTGGGGTTTAGGGTTTATGGTTAGGGTTTAGTGTTTTGGATTTAGGGTTTAGGGTTTGGGGTTTAGGGTTTTTGGTTTATGGTTTTGGGTTTAGGTTTTAGTTTAGGGTTTTTGGGTTTAGGATTTAGGGTTTAGGGTTTGGTGTTTTGGGCATTGGTTTTAGGGCCTTGGTTTTGGGGTTTAGGTTTTAGGGTTTAGGATTTAGGGTTAAGCAGTTTTGTAGTGTTTTTCGGGTTTGGTTTAACAGGATTTCTGTTTTGGGTATAGGGTGTAGGGGTTGCCGGGTTTAGGGTTTGCCGTTTAGTCGTATTTTTAATGGCCTTACGTGTTTAGGCTTGAGGTTTGAGGATTTAGGGTTTAGGATTTAGGGTTCTTTGGTTCTAGGGTTTGAGCGTTAACGGTTTTGAGTTTAGGGTTTAGGGCTTAGTTTTTAGGCTTTTTTTCAAACAAAAACAAAAGGAGGCTTTAGGGCTTAGGGTTTAGGGTTTTAGTTTTAAGGGTTAAGTTTTAAGTGTTTAGGGTTAAGGTTTAATTATAGTTTTTTTGGGTTTTGGGTTTTTGGAGTTTAAGGTGCAGGTTTAATAACAGGGTTTTTGGGTTTGGGGTTAGGGTTTTGGGCATAGGTATAGGTTTAGGGTTAGTTTGAGGCGGTTTGGGGTTTTTGGGTTTATGGGTTTGTTTTCTCGGTCTAGGGTGGTTCGGGTCTCAAGTCGTTTCTTAGGGATAGGGTATGTTTGTTTTTGGGTTTTGGTATTTGGGTTTCGGGTTTCGGTATTCGGGTTTCGGGTTTCGGTTTTCGTCTTCTGATTTCGGATTATCGGGGTTTTGGGTTTCGGGTTTCGAGTTTTGAGGGTTTCGGGTGACGGGTTTAGGGCTGCGGGTTTTGGCATTTCCGTATTCAGGGTTTAGGGGTTTCGCCGCTCTCTTTTTCCCGGGTTTCGGGTTTTCTGGTTCGGCTTTACGGTATCCCACCGTTCGGTTTGGGGTCTCGGGTTTTTGGGTTGTGAGGGTTTAGGGTTTAGAGTTATAGGGTTTTGGGTTTTAGGTTTAAGGTTTGGGGTTTAGGGTTTTGGGTTTATGGTTTTAGGGTTTAGGGGTTTAGGGTTTTGGGTTTAAGGTTTATATTTTAAGGTTTAGGGTTTAGGGTGTAGGGTTTAGGTTTTAGGATTTAAGGTTTAGGGTTTAGGGTTTAGGGTTTAAGGTTTAGGGATAGAGTTTAGGTTTTAGGGTTTAGGGTTTAGGGTTTAAGATTTAGGGTTTAAGGTTTAGGGCCTAGGTTTTATGGTTTAGTCATTTAGGGTTTTGGGGTTTAGGGTTGAGGGTTTAGGATTTAGGGCTTAAGGTTTAGGGTTTAGGGTTTTTAGTGTTTAGTGTTTAGGATTTAGGGTTTAGGGTTTAGGGTTTAGCGTTATAGGGTTTAGGATTTTGGGTTTGGGTTTTGGGTTTTAGGGTTTATAGTTTAGTGTTTAGGATTTTAGGGTTTAGGGTTTAGTGTTTAGGGTTTTGGGTTTTGGTGTTTAGTGTTTAGGGTGTAGGATTTTGGGTTTAAGGTTTTTTAGGTTTTGGGTTTAGGGTTTAGCGTTATAGGGTTTAGGGTTTAGGGTTTCGGGTTTTGGTTTTTGGGTTTAGGGTTTTAGAGTTTAGGGTTTAGGGTTTTCGGTTTTAAGGTTTAGTGTTTAGGGTTTTGGGTTTAGTTTTTAGTGGTTAGGATTTAGGATTTAGGGTTTACAGTTTAGGGTTTAGGGTTTAGGGTTTAGGGTTTAGGGTTTAGGGCTTATGATTTAGGGTTTAGTTTTTGGGGTTTAGGGTTTATGGTTAGGGTTTAGGGTTTAGGGTTTAGGGTTTGTGGTTTAGGATTTAGGTTTTTGTGTTTAGGGTTTAGGGTTTAGGGTTTTAGGGTTTAGGGTTTAGGGTTTAGGGCTTATGGTTTAGGGTTTAGTTTTTGGGGTTTAGGGTTTATGGTTAGGGTTTAGTGTTTTGGATTTAGGGTTTAGGGTTTAGGGTTTAGGGTTTTTGGTTTATGGTTTTGGGTTTAGGTTTTAGGGTTTAGGGTTTTTGGGTTTAGGATTTAGGGTTTAGGGTTTGGTGTTTTGGGCATTGGTTTTAGGGCCTTGGGTTTGGGGTTTAGGTTTTAGGGTTTAGGATTTAGGGTTAAGAGTTTTGGTGTTTAGGGTCTAGGGTTTAGGATTTATGGTTTTGGGTATAGGTGTTAGGGTTTGAGGGTTTAGGGTTTCCGATTTAGGGTTTAGGGCTTAGTGTTTAGGCTTGAGGTTTGAGGATTTAGGGTTTAGGATTTAGGGTTTTAGGTTCTAGGGTTTGAGCGTTTACGGTTTTGGATTTAGGGTTTAGGGCTTAGTGTTTAGGCTTTAGGCTTTAGGCTTTAGGGCTTAGGGTTTCGGGTTTAGTTTTAAGGGTTTAGTGTTTAGGGTTTAGGGTTTAGTTTTTTGGGTTTTGGGTTTTGGGTTTAAGGTGCAGGGTTTAAGAATTAGGGTTTTGGGTTTTGGGTTTAGGGTTTTGGGCATAGGTTATAGGGTTTAGGGTTTAGGTTTGAGGGTTTGGGGTTTTGGGTTTATGGTGTTTGTTTTATGGTCTAGGGTTCAGGGTTTAGGGTATAGTGTTTAGGGTTTTGTTTTTTGGGTTTTGGTATTTGGGTTTAGGGTTTTAGGGATTAGGGTTTAGGGTTTATGGTTTAGGACTTATGATTTAGGATTTAGGGTTTTTTGGGTTTAGGGTTTAGGTTTTTAGGGTTTAGGGTGAAGGGTTTAGGGCTTAGGGTTTTGGATTTAGGGTATAGGGTTTAGGGTTTAGCATATATGTTTTAGGGTTTAGGGTTTAGGGTTTAGGATTTACGGTATAACGTTTAGGGTTTAGGGTATAGGGTTTTGGGTTTAGGGTTTTAGGGTTTAGGGTTTGAGGTTTAGGATCTAGGGTTTGAGGTTTGGGGTTTAGGGTTTTGGGTTTATGGTTTTAGGGTGTAGGGGTTTAGGGTTTTGGGTTTAAGGTTTATAGTTTAAGGTTTAGGGTTTAGGGTGTAGGGTTTAGGTTTTAGGATTTAAGGTTTAGGGTTTAGGGTTTAGGGATAGAGTTTAGGTTTTAGGGTTTAGGGTTTAGGGTTTAAGATTTAGGGTTTAAGGTTTAGGGCCTAGGTTGTATGGTTTAGTCATTTAGGGTTTTGGGGTTTAGGGTTGAGGGTTTAGGATTTAGGGCTTAAGGTTTAGGGTTTAGGGTTTTTAGTGTATAGTGTTCAGGATTTAGGGTTTAGGGTTTAGGGTTTAGCGTTATAGGGTTTAGGATTTTGGGTTTGGGTTTTGGGTTTTAGGGTTTATAGTTTAGTGTTTAGGATTTTAGGGTTTAGGGTTTAGAGTTTAGGGTTTTAGGTTTTGGTATTTAGTGTTTAAGGTGTAGGATTTTGGGTTTAAGGTTTTTTAGGTTTTGGGTTTAGGGTTTAGCGTTATGGGTTTAGGTTTAGGTATTCGGGTTTTGGTTTTTGGGGTTTAGTGTTTAGAGTTTTGGGTTTTTTAGGGGTTTTCGGTTTAAGGTTTATTTTAAGGGTTTTTCGGTTTAGTTTTAGTGGTTAGGATTTAGGGTTTTGGGTTTAGCTTTTAGGGTTTATTGTTTAGGGTTTAGGGTTGAGGGCCGTTATGATTTAGGGTTTAAGTTTTTTTGGGTTTAAGGGTTTATGGTTAGGTTTGGGTTTAGGTTCGGTTAGTGGTTTTTCGGCTTTCGTTATTTGGTGGTTCGGGGTTCGGGTTTCCAGGGTTTTCTTCTCGGGTTTCGAGGTTGTCCGGTTTCGGGCTTCTGGTTTATCGGGTTTCGTTTTTTGAGGGTTTTTCGGTTTTCTGGTTAGGGTTCGTTTTTTGGTTTTCGGTTTCGGGTTTGGGTATTTCGGGTTTTTTTCGTGTCTGGTTTTTGGGGTTTCGGTTTTCGGGTTTGGTTTTTTGTGTTTCGGCTTTGGGGTTTCCCGGGTTTTGGTGTTGGGGGCCTTTGGTTTCATCGGGCCTTGGGTTTGGGTTTTCGGTTTTTTCGGTTTCGGCTTTCGGGTTGTCCGCCGTTTTGGTTTTTCGGGTTTCGGGTTTCGGCTTTCTGGTTTTGGGTCTCGGTGTTACCGGGTTTTGCGGGTGCGGGTTTCCGCTTTCCGGGTTTCGGAGCTTATGTTTCCGCTGGAGGTTTGCGGCTTTCGGGTTGCGGATTTCGGGTTTTGGGTTCTCGGGTCGAGCGCCTTTACGGGTTTTGGATTTCCAGGGTTTCGGGCGTCGTGTTGGCGGCTTTAGGCTTTAGGCTTTAGGGCTTAGGGTTTCGGGTTTAGTTTTAAGGGTTTAGGGTTTAGTTTTTTGGGTTTTGGGTTTTGGGTTTAAGGGGTAGGGTTCAAGAATTAGGGTTTTGGGTTTTGGGTTTAGGGTTTTGGGCATAGGTTATAGGGTTTAGGGTTTAGGGTTTAGGTTTGAGGGTTTGGGGTTTTGGGTTTATGGTGTTTGTTTTATGGTTTAGGGTTCAGGGTCTAGGGTATAGTGTTTAGGGTTTTATTTTTTGGGTTTTGGTATTTGGGTTAGGGTTTTAGGGATTAGGGGGTTTATGGTTTAGGACTTATGATTTAGGATTTAGGGTTTTTTGCGT
>NW_026652014.1:0-17500 GCF_029873635.1 Malania oleifera
ACGGGGTGGGAAGGGACTTATTCGGGGCTGAAAGAGTCAGGAAAGGAGATAAACTAAATAGCTAGTACCTAGTTTGGAAAAGCTTATAGATCATTAGTTTATCATCGATTTAGGGGGAAATTCGTATAAGTATATTATAGTGCTTTATATTTGACAACAATACTGATTGTGAATGAAACTAAAAACATGATCGCTATGATTGAATATGTGGAAACTATGTACTGTTTAGCCTTGTGCGGCCATGCGCTATTATCAATAAAAGTGGGGGAAACTGTCTTTCTGGGCATGTGGGCCATGGTGATATGAATTTTCCTTTATGAAGGAAAACCGCGACGTACTGGGCCGAGATATTTTGCTATATTTATGATTTTGCCAGCGTACGGGACTGAATATGGATTGCCGGCGTATGTGGTCCGAGGCTATGATTAAATTGGTAATTAAACTAGCGTACGGGCCGATGATTTTACATGTTACACGATATATATGTGAAATGATATGATTGATGTCGAACATGAATGATATGAGATATCTATGTATCACAATTTTAGTATATGTTATGATATCAGAACTGGTTGGCTTGGTTTAGTAGTACTGCACGGTACCGTTGCTATGTGTCCATGGTATCGTGATCATGATATCTGGGTTAATGCGTTGTACGGAGTGGTGTGAGATTGGATGGTCGATGGTTTGTGTGGTTATTTTCTAAGAAGTGTTGGCGTTACGCCCGGGTATACGGACCAGTCTATGTAGACCCTAGGATCTCACAGACTAGAATCGAGATTTGGACTATGTCGCCAACCATTGTCAGGTCCCGCCTTCGGGCCATACGAATCCCAGTCATGTGGGGGGTAATAAACTGACAACAGCCAACTAATCCTACCAGATTGTTGTTAGATTTATTATAGTATGATATAAGAAGAGATATGTTTATGAAAGATGCAGATATGTTCTGCCATGTTTTGATATACTACGTTTTCCCAGATTAATAAAACAGTACTGGATATGATATGTATATGATATATGTATAAAACACGTTATACTCTGTTGTCCACCACTAGTATTAGTTTCCACATTCCCTTACTGGAGGTGTCTCACCCGTAAATCTTATACATTTTTCAGGAGCCCCTAATAGGAGAGTGGGAAAAGCCCTACTGATCTAGAGACGTGTTTGCCCTCTTTAGAAGGGTGAGTCTTGGTAGGGACGGGTAGATTTTTGTGTGAAATTGTCCCTAGATTTATTTTTGGGATGTATATACTGAGAGATAGCGTTTGTAGTACTCTGGATATGTTTTATGCACATTATGAGGAGATGTATATCATTTTATACTTTCTGCTGCGTAGGCTTTTGCTGTATGTTTTGATATATCCTTGGTACCCACGGGTCCAGGTGGATTGTGGTCTGCTGAGCTAAAATGTGAGATGTGTGGTATTAATTTATGATGATATTATATAAAAAAAAAATGAAAATGAGCAGGTCGTTACAAAGACCACACACTTGGAGGGTGACGTGGCACAATCTTGGCCATCCTAATTGTGTTTTCTTTGAATGGTCGAATTGCTGCCACATCAGCAATTTATTTCCAATTTTCCACGTCTATCACCTTATATCGTGTAGGTGGTGATTTCATTCTAACGTCACATTGCCACGTATCTTATTCTAATTTCAAAAAAAAAAAAAAAAATGGTTACCTTGTTGCTACCACATGTCGCCTTGTGTGGCAGCCCGTCCTTGTTTCCCGCCTTATCCTTTCCTAAACTGGGTCAAGGTTGACGTATTGACTCAGTTTAGACCGGTTGAACTGGTCTTACTTCCCTGGATCGCCCATTTTATTTTTTAATTTAAAATTTAATTTGTAATTTTAAAAATTAGGAAAATAGTAAAAAAAATTAGTAAAACTAAGAAAAATATTAAAAGTAAAAAATTAAATACAATTATTTTAGTCATTTTTTATTTGGGGAACCCAAAAAATGGGGAAAAAAAAAATACCAAAAATAAATAGAATGGAGAAAGATCTTTAAAAATTTATAGAAAATTGTAGAAAAATCTTGGAAAATTATCAAAAATTATTAGAACTCTGAGAATGTTTTAAAGATCATTTTTTGCTTAAATTTGATGAATGTGTATGTTGTGCGTGTGTGTGTTTCCTAATGATAAAACAAAGACTAAATCGTACTTGCTTTTAACTTTATTTTGAAATTTTATTGTTCATTAGATTGTTTAGGAGTTTATTAAGGACCATATGACTCAATTTGGGATAATTCATGGTTAATTAGGTATCGTTCGTAAAACTGATGTATAAAGGGTGCTCATACCTTCCTTATGCATAACTATACTCTTGATCCCATCTTCTTTAGAAGAAGATCAAGACTGTTCCTTGACCTAGGATTAGTCTAGAGACCAATCAATGAGTAATAAGTAGATTAATTGACAACACCTAGAAAAAGAATAGGTTAGTGGCAACTCCATCGAACCATCGATATTAATATCATCTCTTGCCATTTTAGACCCTTCTCCGGGACGTTGTGCCAAGAATTATTCTATTATTGAGTTGTAAAGAAACTTAGACAAGAGATTATCACTCTTTTTGCCACAATTGTGAAAACCCACAACCCTTTTCTAACTTAAGAAAATAAATTTGTATAGGGAGAAGAACCTAATATGAATCTTATTGTAATGACTTGCCTATTTTACCATAAATAATGATTTTTTTTATAAGAACATTTAATATAACAATCTTGTTCAACTGATAAAACATAATCAACCCAGACCCATGGGTATTAGGGATATACCAAAGATACAAAACTGATACCTAAGCAGCAGGAAACGTAAAATCATATACATACCAAATCATCCAACCAACACAATACAAGAGTTTTTTTAAAACTGTTATATACATATACAATTCCAAAAAAGACCAAAAAGTGCCCAAGGGTCTCAACCCAAAAATCCATCATAGGGCATATCGACTTACCCTTTTGTCAGGGTAGAACAGTTAACCACTGATGCTGCGGAGCTCTATCTGCTCTTCTATCCAAGGCTCCTGAAATGTTTATATAGCTGGGGTGAGACACCTCTCAGTAAGGGAAATAAACTAATATCAATGTGTGGCAATGTGTTATCGTATGTATCATATCTGTTTAAAACATAATTTATCATAACATGATATAACATATTGAGTTCCTATACATGAAATCATCATATATAACTGTACATGAAATAACACCTTGGATGGATAGCTGGTTGATGTCATGTTTTACCCCCACATGACTAGGTTGGACCTAGCAATGGCTGGCTGACCACGCTAGATCAACATAAGTCTGTAAGTACGATGCTTTTGCCCCTCCTGGTTCGGACACCAGAGGGATACCTGCACTACCAGAAAACCACATCAACTATCGATCTCCCACTGCCCTTTACAACAAGTAGTAGCACTAACATATACAAGATCGTGATCATATAGCTATGGTACTGTGCTTTGTAAAAGCCTAAACCAAGTCATCCGGGTTCTGATAACATATAATATATTTTCAAATAATGATACATGAGTATTTCATAATAATATCTGTCATGATAATATTTTCATAAAATTTTGCATAACATATCATATAAAATTCACGTCCCTTATGCCGACATTTTGTATCTTATAAATCATGGTGCTTACGTCGGCATAGCATGTTATATAAAACCCACGGCCCTTACGCCGACATATCATGTAAAACCTCGGCCTTTACGTCGGCATATCATATAAAATTCATAATTTGAAATCCATATACCATTTTTAATATCTTCCTGAAAAACAGTAACAACATGCTTATTCTGAAAAAATAATATTCTGATATTACATAAAATCATAGGATTTCATACTCATGCCACACAAAAATGGATATTGTTCCATTCATAAAATTTACACAAAATCATAATCCCTGCTGAATTGTATTAAAATAGTTTTCATGTTAAACAACAGTATTCCCAAACTCAGTTCTATAATATACATAATTTCCTTGAAAATAAAAGTTGAATATTAATAAATAATTTCATAAAAATACTGACTTAGTTTATCCCCTTACCTGGCTTACTGGGAAGCCCTCAAAACACCCAACTTACACTCGTGTGTTCCCCAGCTCAACACCTTAAAATTGATATTTCCCAAACAAAACTTCAATATTATCTTCCTTAACATATTCTCCTTAGTCCAAAAACACCAAAAACCTAACAAAACTGAAATTAACTAACTTACCCAAATTATGGGATGGTTCCCAAGTTGGTTTGACCTGCAAATCACTCCAGCAGATGTGAAAAGAATCTTCCCACGAGTGATGTGGCAACTTCAGATCGTCAAATTGGCGAAGATCCAACCTAGAATCCTAGAGAGAAGGTTGGGAGACCGAAGTGAGAGGGAGAGAGAGGAGGGATTTGCATGCTGTTTTCTCGCTAAAAATCTGAATTAGAGCTATTTATACATCTGCCTTCATCGACGAGACACGTCACTTCATCGACGAGGCCAAGTAGAGAGTTTATTGACGAACATTTATTCATCGTCAACTTCAGACCCTGAAATAACCCCTCTCGGTAATTCCTCATCAACGAGACACATGTCCCCGTCAATGATCTCAATAAGTTGCTTCATCGATGAACTCTTTGCGTTCAATGATGAGATCCTGCTGTGACCCCCCTTTTAAATTTCCTTTTTCTTTCCTTCTTTTATTATTTAATTGTTATAATTCACTAGGTCTCTACATTCTCCCCTCCTTATAAAAATTTCGTCCTTAAAATTTACATTCCGTCTTGACATCATCTTTGAAAGAAAATGGTCTACTTATTTTATTACTTACCCTCACTTATGGCGGAGGAATACCGTTGTTACATTCGAGGTCCTGGGAGATTACAATACATAAACAAAAATCTCCTAAAAGCAAAATACTACCTATTCTATAACCTACAATACTACTCGTACATATATCATCTTGCTTTTCATAAAATTAAACCATACTACATTTACTTTACTCATATACCTAGTGTTGATCTCCACTGAATAAATATGGGTATTTCTGTCGTATCTGCTCCTCGAGCTCCCATGAGGCTTCCTCTATCACATGATTTCTCCATAAGACTTTTACTAAAGGAATCTTCTTATTGCATAATTCCTATTCTTTCTTGTTTGGAATTTGCACTAGTACCTCCTTATATGCCAGAGTATCTTTGAGCTCTATCTCACCATAAATGATCACATGAGAGGGGTCTGGGACGTATTTCCTTAACATGGAAGCATGGAATATGTCATGTATTCTGAACAAAATGGGTGGTAAGGCTAGCCTGTAGGCAACTGACCCCACTCTCTCAAGGATCTCAAACGGGCCAATAAACCTAAGGCTAAGCTTACCCTTCCCTCCAAATCTCATAATTCTCTTTAGTTGAGCTATTTTCAAAAACACGTGATTTCCAACATCAAACTCCAATTTCCTGCGGCGAGTATCAGCTTAATTCTCTGCCGGCTCTGAGCTGCATTGATTCTATCTCTGATGAGCCGAACTTTATTATATGCTTGTTGTACTAGCTCTGGCCCCATAACTCGCCACTCACTTAACTCATCCCAGTATAGAGGAGAACGACACCTCCTACCATAGAGTGCATTATAAGGTGTCATTCTAATGTTGGTCTGATAGCTGTTATTATAAGCAAACTCTACCAGCGGCATATACTGAGTCCAACTACCCCCAAAATCTAGCACGCATGCCCGCAATATATCTTCTAATATCTGAATCACCCTCTCAGTCTGACCGTCCGTCTGAGGATGAAACGTTGTGCTGAAGGATAACTAAGACCCCATAGCCTCCTGAAAGCTCCTCCAAAATCATGACATGAAATGTAGGTCTCGGTCTGACACTATAGACACTGGCACACCATGAGAAAGGACTATATCTTGAACATAAATTTCTGCCAGTCTATCCACGGAGTAGTTGACTTTAATAGAAATAAAGTGAGCGGTCTTTATCAATTTATCAACGACCACCAAAATGGCATTCTGACCATGTGGTGTTGGTGGCAAACCCACCACAAAGTCCATAGATACATGATCCCACTTCCACTCTAGGATGTAGAGTGGCTACAATTGGCCCGCCAGTCTCTAGTGCTCAGCTTTTACCTATTGGCACGTCAAACACTGTTGTACGAAACTCGGCGATTTCCCTCTTCATACAGCTCCACTAGTATGATTCTCATAGATCCTTATACATTTTAGTACTACCTGGATGAATCATGTATAAGGACCTGTGAGCCTCCTCTAAGATCGTCCCCCTGATGTCCATATCTGCAGTCACGCATAACCTGGAACGGAACCTCAAGGTCCCGTCATCAGGAATACTGAATTCATCTCCTTGTCCATCCTACACCTTAGCTATTAGCTCCGCTAATTCTGCTTCATCTCTCTGAGTTGTCTTAATCCTTTCCTGTAGAGTAGACTGCACTACCAGACTGACAATAAATGCCTGAGGATCACTCTCTGCCAACTCTACACCTAGTCTCTCTAGATCCATTTGAATCGGATGCTGAATCTCCATAGCTGCCAATGTCGGTCCTACTAATTTCCTGCTCAGAGCACCATCTACTACGTTTGCCTTTCCTAGGTGGTAACTGATAGTGCAGTCATAATTTTTAATAAGTTCCAACCACCTCTTTGCATCATGTTCGGCTCCTTTTAAGTGAAAAAGTACTTCAAACTTTTATGATTAGAGAATATCTCGCATCTCTCACCGTACAAGTAATGCCTCCAAATCTTTAACGTGTGTATTACTGTCGCCAATTCTAGATCGTGGGTAGGGTATTTCTTTCATTCTCTTTCAACTGTCGGGAGGCATAAGCTACAACCCTACCATGCTGCATTGATACACAGCCGAGGCCTTTCAAAGATGCGTCACTGTAAATAACATAACCATCACCCATTGACGGAATCATTGGAGGCATGAATTTCAGGGCTTAGATTTAAATTTGTGTAGATTTGAACAAAATATAATGAAAAATTATATGGAGTTTCTTCCAAATCCACACAAATTCAAATCCATGCCCCCAAACACCACCTTAACTCTTTTAATGTGTGATAGCCATCTAGTGGGCCATCTTTGCATCTTTTAATTTTGCATATTTTAATTTATTGTATTAACACATCAATGGTTTATCAAATTATCAGTGATAATTTTGGTAAACCATGTGTAGACACCCCATTTTTACCCAGGCCCAATATTATTATTATATTACTACTATTATTTTCATTTTTATTTTCATTATTATTACCTTTGTTATTTTTAAATATTATTATTATTATTATTTTTATTAGTATTGTTTTTACTCATTATTATTTATTTATTTATTTTATTTATTATTATTATTATTTTTGCTATCATTGTTAGTATTTTTTATTATTATTTACATTATTATTTTAGATATTATTTTATCATTATGATATTATTTTTATTAGTATTATTACTATTTTGTTATTGTTATTATTATTATTATTATTATTATTATTATTATTATTATTTATTCTCATTATTATTAATATTATTTATTTACTATTATTATTAGTATTTTTATCTTTATTATTACTATTTTTAATATTATTATTGTTATTTTGTTTATTATATTTATTATTATTATTATTATTATTTTTCATTAGTATTATTATTATTACTTTTATTTTTATTTCTATTTATATTGCTTATTATTATTTATTATTTTCATTATTATTGACATTATTTTTAATTGTTATTATTATTAGTATTTTTACCTTTACTATTATTTTATTTGTTTAGTTATCTTTGTTATTACTATTATTATTATTATTTTATTATTATTATTATTTTTATTATTTCCTTATAGTAGTATATATTATTTCCAAGAAGAGAAAAATACCAAAAAATGAAAAAGGTAATATTGTTAGGGTTTCTTTTCAAAAATTATTATAAGGGGGAGCCGGGCGCACACACAAGAAGGGGGGACAAAAAAAAAAAAACAGCCGGAGGCCAAGCAAAGCGCACAGCAAAAGAAAAAAAAAATATAAAAATCTTACTACAGCCGTTCTTCTTTTTCGAGCACGACTTCTCCTCCTGCTTCTTCTTCTTCTTCTTCTTCTTGCTCCCTACACAGCACCAACTCCCCGCCCAGCAACCAGGAGATCCGGCCACACCAGTGTCGGCGGGCCTCCTAGCCTCGACCATCTTCTTCAACCCCGGCATCTCCTCTCTTCGCTGCAACAGAGGCTCCGCCCCCATGTGCACGCCATCGCCACCATCTCACAGTAGCCCAGCAACCATCACGTCCACCAGCAACACCATCACCGGCTGTCCTCTGTCGCGGCCAGCCACTCAACCTCACACACCACACCGAACTCCAGCTCCCAGCGCCGCCGGCCCTGCAGACCCGAGAGGCCACCACAGAGCCAAGCCAAGCCATCATCTCCGGCAACTCCCCGACGAGAAGCTCGTCTGTTTCTCTCCGGCCATCCATCTCCGCAGACAGCACTCCTCTTCTCCAGATTCCCGGCCACGTACAGTAGCCCAGCAAACCCCCCGGTGAGATCCTATGCATGTATCATACACGCACACAATACACACGTGCACGTGTGCTTCATTTTGGTTTTATTTCTTATTTATTTATTCATTTATTTTTCTGTTTTATTATTATTATTATTATTATTATTATTTTGATTTGTTTTAATATTTAAAATTGAAGATTTCATGGGTATGTATATTAATGTATTATTGGTTGTAGTTGGCATCTAGGCTTTTTATTATATATATGTTAAAATTTTGAATATTGAGTTTTAGGTTTCATTTTATTGCGGCAATATTTGTTTAGATTTTTTTGTAGTAATTATTGTAAATATTAATGAGGTTGCTCTTATTTTTGTAGGTTTCATTCTTTATTTGTTGGGGCTTGGTTCCAATTTTGAATTGTGTATACGTTAAATAAGCAGTATTCTGGTTAATTGAATAAGTTTTCCTTTTCTTGTGGTCATATATTTATTTAGTAAATAATATATTCATATTTAGGGTTTTTCTCTTATTGTTATGTTATTTGTTTTATAATTTAGATATTCAAATTTAAATTGTGTCTATTATGTATTATCAAAGTAAGGTTTTTATTGTCATCAAATCATGTGTAGATATTATTTAGGTTTTTATGCATGTCTAGGTTTCTTTATGCTATTTAGGGTTTTGGTTATTCTTGCACATATTTTATATATAATGTTTGTATATTTAGGGTTGAGTATTAATTTTGGTAACCATATTGAATAGGTGTATATTATTTTTAGAAATAAATCTTCTCCATAATTTCATTGCTTCCTTGGCTTCTCCTTGGTTTCCATATTGTTAACCCTATGCTTGATTTGCTTCCTTAGTTAGTGATTTACCTATGTGTGTATTGTGCATATCTTTGACAGCGTGTTAATATTAAGATAAATATCATGTTATTTAAATATGTACATTGTTAATTAATGATATTTAGTATTGTTACTATAAATATTATTATTGTCACCATTATTGTCATTTATTATTATTATTATTATTATCATATCTATTATTACTATTGATATAAGTATTGTTATTAGTATTAGTATTATTTATTAACGTTATCATTCTTGTCGTTATTAATAATATCATCACTATTTTTAGTATTTTCTTTATTTGATCTTATACGTACTATGGTATATATTTTGATAAAATATTTTCTTGATTTTTAAATCCCTATGATTTTATTGCGGGGGTATGAGCCTTCGGGCATCACGTACCCTAAGCTCTGAGGGAATATATATATATTATATTTTATTTATTTATTTATTTATTTTTCACGTGTAATTATAAAGTCATAAAAAGGAGTAATTTAAAGGCTTATTAGATTAACTTAGGGATAGTTTCAAATTAATTAGGTACCGTTCGTAAGAACGGGCGCGTAGGGGGTGCTAGTACCTTCCCCTCGCGTAACCGAACTCCCGAGCCCAATTCTGGTAACGTAGACCGATTCTACCCCTAACGGGGTAGTAATCATGTGTTCTAACCGCACTAAAGGTTAGTGGCGACTCCAACATTCCATGATTTTTCATTGAAAATAAAATTGATTTTTAATTTCGCCGCTCGGGGCACACGCGCTCCTGGGACGTCGCGACACCATGCACACATTATTAATTAAGGGAAGCCTAAATTGTTTTTAATTTTTTTTTTAATTCAATCATCGTTCTTTTTTAAAAAAAGTTGCTACGCAAGTTGTCTCATTAATTAAAATATTTATAAATCATGATTGTTTAAGTAATTTTGGTAAATTAAAATTTATTTTAATCTTTTTTTAAAAGTGTTAATAATTGTCTACGATCTTCCTCTTCTGATTTTTTTTTTTTGAAAATCTCTTAAACTTAATTATATTAAGCAAGTCTGAACGTCCATAGAGTGTAGTCTTTACATAGCAGGAGGTCCCTACATTTGCAAATCATGATTTGAATGAAAAGCACAAGATGCTGTACAATAGGCAAGAGAGTTACGCTCCGCTTATTGTGAACGACTTTGGCATCAAAGATAGTTGAGATTTCCTTCCAATTAAGATTCAAGTCTGTTTGGAGGTTCAAGAATTGCCCAGTAAGAAGGGATGTGTCACACCAAATTGAAAATGATTTGCAAGATGTAGTTTTCCATCTATTTTCTTCAATTTCATGGCACAGAGGACTAATTTTCTACAGGAGAGCAAAGTCATTTAACATTCTTTAGGCCTTTTTACTAATTGTTGTTTGATTCCATTTCCAGTTTTCAAACAAAAACTTTTGTTTATGCCTTTCCATATTGCCCTAGAAAGTATGTTATTTTTTAGATCTTCCGTTGATAATGTCTTGTCACATTGCCTTAAGGCTTGCCCCTTCAGTTTGCAAGGAAAATGACAATGAGTCTTTTTTAGCTTGTTGACGTGAGAGTAGGATGTGATTTGAAGTCTCACGAGTTTCAAAACATAATGGATGTTGATTACGGTGTAATCCCAAGAGGGAGGGGGGGTGAATTGGGTATTTTAAAAAATCTTTGAAACCTATTTACCAAACAATCCCTATTTCTATATTTAACTAATTAATGGTAGGGACTTATGTTTGAATTAAAGTTATTTTATCAATGAATTCCTTTTTACCCAATTAAGTGCGTGCAAAGTTATTCAACATACACAAGCAAGCTAGAAATTGAAATACGATACGAAAAACAAAAAGGATAAGGGAAGAGAGAATGCAACCACGATTTTACGAGGTTCAGCCAACCCGGCTTATATCCTTGCCTTGAGCAACCCACTCAAGGATTCAATTATAATCCCTGCTCCTTAAATTGGGACGAAACTTCCCTTACAATCCGCTGCTTACAAGAGATACAACTCCCTCCTAATCCGCTGCTTACAAGAGGTACAACTTCCTTCTAATCCGCTGCTTACAAGAGGTACAGCTCCCTCCTTATCTACTGCTCACAAGAGATACAACTTCCTCCTCACACCTGGTTCACAACCCGAACCGTGTTTACAATGAAATCTGAAAATAACATTCAAAATAATGCTTCTAACAAAAGCTTGTGAGTACAATTCAATTTCCTAGCACATTAACATATGATGTAACTTGAAGCTCAGAATGTATGGAAACGATACAATCGTTTTATGAATGATTATGCTTGAACACACAAATCCCTCTTTAACCAAAACTCCCAAGTAAAGAAATATTTGAAATGCTTTGGAGTATATTGGGGTTCTAGTTCACTTTGTAAAGATGCACAAATATGTCTAATGTGAACTTGATAAAAGCCTTATCTTGAATATTTTATCAATCTATATCAAAAAGCTTTCTATCAAATAGTTAATTACAACTCGATCTTTGTAATATGTAAATGTATATGATATGTAATTCAAAGATCAAAATACCGAGTATAAGGTTTTCCAAACAAAATATCCTTCAATAAGATAAATATTTATGAATACCAAGGATATATATTCAAGTGTTTTAATATATCTAACATATGAATCTTTTAAATTAATACACACTTGAATCAAACCATTCAATCAATCTCACAACCTTAATCAAGTAATGATCTTGTTTAAAAAATAAATATGTATAAGTATATGCACATCCAAGATCAACCTTTTAATACTTAATCAAAAATAGATTTTTCAATAATGAGCTCTATGAACACTATATGTATATATGTATATATATATATATACTCTAGAATCAAAAACCAATCAACCAAAAGCTAAACAACTTTCTCTAGCAATGATCTTTTCAAAAACAATTTTTATATGTATGTGCACACTCAAGATCAAACTTTTCTATTGATGTTCAATAACAAGTAATGAGATGAGAAGTTCTTGAAAATAATAACTTGAATGATCAAACCTTGATACCAAGTTGACAATCAAGATGTATAAGAGAGATCCCTTTGAGATTCTAAATTGATTTGCCCAAGCTCGATGAGTAGAAGTTGAAGTGTAGGCAATCGTATAGCAATGAGAGCAAGTTTCTCAATATTTTTCAATAATATGTATTCTTCTCTTCTTGTATGTCTTAACTTTGTTCTAGGGTTTAGATATTTAGTATTTATAGTGTCTTACCCTTAGAATTGATCTCAACCGTTGGATCAAAGAAAAAGCTCGCGAGTTCTATTAATAAAAATCTGAATTTTAACAGGCAACCGAAGTGAGTTCGGGCTCCTAAAGTGGTGACTTCAGGCGACCGAAGTTCCAGTTCAGGTAACCGAAGTACCTCGGCCTTCTTGCTGTGTTTTCCCATTAATTCTTCAGGCTACCGAACTTAATCTTCAGGCTACCGAAGAAATTCTTCAGGCCACTGAAGTGAAGTTTAGGCTACCGAAGTCCAAATTTTTTATTTCCTTTTTCTAATTTTAGAAAATGCTTTGTTCTTTTTCTTGGGCCTTTTATAAAGCATATTTTCCATGATTTCAAAAACATTTCTAAGTCCATGAAGGTTCCCTAATGATGTACATGAAATGCATGAATCCTAACAATCATTCTAAGTTATGAGCCTCAAATTAAATCATACGAAAATGTAAGTACATGGGATCTAAATACCCATTCTCAAGATATTCTTGAACTTTGCCGCTTGCATCTTCATTCTCGCACTCTTTGAGTTCCATGGTGCTTTCCAAAATGTATCAACTTTACTTTATGAATTCCATGTCTCGTTATCTTTCCGTGCATGATTAATATATTTTCACGTTCACAAACTTAATGCACAAATCAAATACCAAGTGATTTGTCATTATCAAAACAAGATTGGACTCGTAGAGTCAACAATCTCCCCCTTTTTGATGATGACAAATACATAAGCAAAAATATATAATGGGTTACGCCTAACAAGGCTCTCCCTCAATTAATGCATCAAATAATCAATGAATGATAATATGTTTATATTCATATACAAAGTGTTTCGCCCGAATCCAAATGAAATATGAAATATGTTCATGATGAATATGCTAGATTTCTACCCCTTTGTATATCTCACCCTTTGCATAACTTCAATAACAATTTTTGCTCTCGATTTTTCTTTGCTTCTGATATTTTATTTTTGTGTGTTATCATTTTTGCTCCCGATTTTTCTCCCCCTTTTGACATCAACAAAAAGGTGTAAACAAATAAATCATGAGTAAACGTACCCTTATGTTCTTCTCCCCTTTGAAATTTTAAAGTTTTAATCTTGTTCAACCATCAGATTTGGAAAACTTTTACTTCTCCCCCTTTTTTTTTTACATCAACCATCCCTCTTGCATAAGTTTCAATGATTATGTGAGGATACCAATTATTCATTGATAAGATATCAAATTTGAACTAATATTGATACCAAATGTTAATTAATGCGATACCAAAAGTTGATTGATTTGATACCAAGTGATTACATCTTAAGTGACGTTACTCTCCGTGAATTATGTCTTCTAATATAATTCTAGGCAACCACACTTATTTTACCTCAGAAAAGTTATCCCATGTTTTACTTCCTTATGCTCAAACACATTATGGATTATGCAAAAAAAATCTCTCCCGCTTTAGTTCTCATCAGAAATTTACTCTGGTATATATCTCTCACCTTTTGGATCTTCAAACCACATTGTGTTATGGATATTTGCTTTATGTACATTCCCAAAAGAATTATAACCATAAAGGCTAACCATACAGATCCTCATTATATCAATGCATTTCAAAACCTAGTCTTGTGATTAACTTAAGCAATTTTCAACAAAGTAGTATATTTCTCATTTTGCATATTCAATAGAATCATCAAAATTGAGTGCATGCAATAGAAAGTTCACTACACATCTAAGCACAATACATATTGGCAAGCATAATAAAATAGGAAATCATTTCGAGATGCTCCGCCTATGAATTTTAATACTTGTGTAAATGAAATGAAATGTGTAACGTCCCTTAATTTCTTAACATAAAATATCACATAATAAATAAAATGGTCAACCTGAACCCATGGGTAGCGGGGACACCTGTCAAACACAGCGGAAAACCTAGCAGCAGTAAACATAAAATCTCAAACATCCAATCATAAAACATAATACCAGAGCATTCTATACATTCTCACGTACATCCAAATATCTCTAGGGTCAAACACAAAATAATTCTGACGCTATTACAAAATCTTACCCTTCTCACAGGATAATCTCACAAGCTCAATGGCGGCCCTGACCTGCCAGTCTCTCAGGAGCTCCTGAAAAATTAATTAAGTTTGAGGGTGAGACACTTCTCAGTAAGGGAAAATAAACTAAATACAGCTGTGTGGCTACATGAATATTTAATGCATTTGTACGTATACAGTACATTTCATAATTCTATAAACATAATCATATCGTACCGGGTAAACATATATTTTCACATCTATTAATAAATCATATCATACATAAAATCATCTGTTATAACTGTAGTACTGAAAACAAACCCAGGATGAATAGCTAGCCGGTGTCATGTATTACCCCCTATGACGGGTTGTGCAGCCCGAAGGCGGGACCTGACAATGGCTGGCCGACCACTACCGAATCAAATATGTCTGTAAGTACGATGAGCCCGCCACACCCTGGTCCGGACTGCCAGGTGGACGTCCACACTCTACTGAAAGCCACATCGACTATCCATCTCCCATCCCCTCGTGGGACGGTAGCACTAATAAGGCCTCGTGCCAAAATTAACCCATAGCTACGGTACCGAGCTCCTGGTCTGAACTAAACTAACATCCTGGTTGTGAAAACATATAATACATGATCACACGTAACATCATTACGGCCTCGTGCCGAAAACATAGATACGGCCTAGCGCCGAAATCATACATATGGCCTCGCGCCAAAATCATAGTAAATATGGCCTCGTGTCGATAGCATAAATACGGCCTCGTGCCGATAACATAAATACATGGCCTCGTGCCAATAACATAAATACGGCCTCGTGCCGATAACATAAATATATGGCCTCGCGCCAAAATTATTTCAGGTATATATATATATACTGAAAATACATCATTTATCACAACATAACTCATATTTTCATAAATGCTTGGTTCGTAAAATCTTTCACATCATAATACATTTCACATAAAATAATATTCATGCCACACATATGCTATTAAAAGTCATACTTCATATTCTAAAATCGTGAATTTCTTACATCTCATACATACATATACATGTTAATCATCATAGCAGTATTTTCCTAATCGTATATTTCATTCGTAATACACAATATAACATATGCTTTTTTTTTAAAATAAATTTACTCATAATCAATAATAATTTGTATGGAAAATTACTGCTTTAGTTTATTCCCTTACCTGCCTACTGAGAAATTCCTTAGGACCCAAAATTTCACGCCCTTGGCGCTCAAAATTTAATCCCTGCAATTTACATTTTCCCCAGATTAATTAATTTATTTCTCCAAAATAATACTCATCTAACCTTCCCTAGGCTCCATATATTTCAAATTAATATTTAAACTATTATTTAACATCCCCACTTAATTTTCCAAGTTTTTCCTGCGGGTCCCAAAATTAGACCCGCGGCACTCACCTGGGCCCTAAATTCCAGAAATCCTACTTCAGTCCTAGATGCTTAATATTTTAGCATTTCTAAATTAATGTTAATTAATTAAAAATAAGCCCCTTAATAATCGCCGCACCCCAAATTTGGAGTTTTGGCCCGACACCCTCACGAGAATTCCGTCCCACTAGACTTGTAGAGAATCATTCCTAGATTCTCGTGGTGGTGTCCGTTCGTCAATTGGGCTTATATTTTGCAAGAAATTAAAGAAAAAGGGAAAAATGGCTTATCCGAGGGAATATGCCTACGCCGCTCTTACCATCGATCCGCTTCGGTAGAAATGACGGCAGCGGCGAATGGAGTCCAGTGATATTTTCATATTTTCGATCGGGCGAAAATCTGTTGCGAAATCGAGGAGAGAGGGAGAGAGAACGTGAGGAGAGAGAGAGAGAGCTGCGTTGCAGCAAAAAGAAAAGAAAAGAAAAGTAAAGAAGAAGAAGAAGAAGAAGAAGAATGATAATAATAATAATAATAATAATAATAAATATACTTTGAATCTTTGAATCTCCTGAAGCTTGTTGAAGCTTCAAGAGGATAATAATAATAACAATAATAATAATATTTAATTAATATTAATAATAATATTTAATTAATATTAATAATAATATTTAATTAATATTAATAATAATATTTTTTTTAATAATAAAAAAATCAATTTTAATTAATTAATTTTTTTTCTTTTTCTTTTTAAATTCGTTTAATTAATTAATTAATTAATTAATTAATATATTTATTATTATTTTTAAAAATTTTTATTTTTATTTTTATTTTTTTTGGAATCATTCTATTAATCTTGTATATTTCTTTTTGGGGTTTTTACATTCTCCCCTCCTTATAAAAATTTCGTCTTGGAAATTTGCCTTTCCCCTATTTCCCTTAGTGAAAACACTTTCAATTTTTATTAATTACCCTCATTTATGGCGGAGGAGTACCGTGGTTACAACAAGGGCTCTGGGAGATCACAACTATTCAAAATTCTCCCAAAACCATTCACATTTCAAAACTAAAAACTCTATCTATCTTACGTTACACTATACAAATAACAACTACAATACTATTCCATTCACATGACTGGCTTAGCTCTAAACTCCACTGAATAAGTGCGGATATCTCTAGCGCATCTGATCCTCTAGTTCACAAGACGCCTCCTCAATGGCATGGTTGCGCCACAGAACTTTTACTAGTGGAATCTTCTTCGTGCGTAGCTCCTGTTCCTTCCAGTCAAGAATCTGCACTGGCACTTCCTCATAAACTAAAGTATCGCCCAATTCCAGTGCTTCATATCTAATCACATAGGAGGGGTCTGGGATGTATTTCCTCAGCATAGAAACGTGGAATACGTCATGGATCCTAGATTGGACCGGTGGTAATGCCAAACGATAGGCAAATGGAC
>NW_026652014.1:22500-42910 GCF_029873635.1 Malania oleifera
TACAATAAAATAAAATAAAATAAAAACATGTGTGTGCTGTGTGAGTGCGTATGTGTGCGTTCACTGTGTGTAGAGCTGTGCATAGAGCTTTACCGCAGATTTACCGTGGACTAGTGGAGAGGAAGCAAGTGGCCGGAGGATGGGCAACGAGGCGGTCACGGCGGAAACGGTGAGTGGTGGGACTGACGGTGACGACGGCGGTTGCTGGGTTGCTGTGCGTGGCCGGAGGTTGGTGTGACGGTGGCGGCAATGGTGTCGAGAGTCAACGGCGCGGTTGTTCCGTGAAGCCGTATGACTGCTGCCCGGGAGCAGGAGCCGGCTGAGAAGCGGCTGGGAGCTTCACCGCGGGAGCTAGGTTGCTGTGGGGGCTGCCAGAGCAAGGTGGTCGTGGTGTAGTGGAGTGGTGCTGCGGGAGTTGGGTGGGAGGCGGGCCGTGGGAGTTGAGAATGATGGTAGCGAGGGAGGGAGATGACTAGGGGGCTATGAACGTGGGGGCGATGGTATCGTGAGGTGGTGTGGGTGGATGCCGGAATGGGAACTTGTGGAGAGGTGGCTGTGAACAGTGCTCACGGCTGTTTGCAGGTTAGGCAGTGTGCAGGTTTTTTTTTTTTGAATGGCTGTGCGCTGCGCCCCTGACTCCGTCTTTTGGGAGAGAAGAAAAGGGTCCTTTTATAAAAAATTTTTAGAAACCCTAACTCCTCTCTTTTCCTTTTTTTGGTTTATTGTATTTTTATTATATTTTTTCTTTTATACCTTTATGGAAATAATATATATGAGTAATTACTAATATGGAAATAATAATAATAATAAGGTAAAAATAATAATAAAGTGAATATAGAAATAAAGATAATAATAGCAAGAGTAATAAAAATTAATAATAATAGCCAAATAATAATAATGTTAATAAAAAAAAAATAATAATAAATAAATAATAGTGATAATAATAAGTTACTTATTACAATATAGGAAAATAATAATAATATAATAATAGTAAAATAATAAATTACTTATATCAATATAGGAAAATAAATAATAATAATAAAATAATGGTAATAATAATAAATTACTTATATCAATATAGAAAAATAGTTAACAATAATAATAATAGTGAAAAATAAAAATAAAAATAAAAATAATAATAATAGTGTAAATAACAACAATAGCAATCATAATAATAATAATAATAATAATAATAATAATAATAATAATAATAATAATAATATAATAGTGATAATAATAATAATAAAAATAAGGTTTGAGCTACCCTGTCTATAGGGTAAGTGGATGAGTTAGGGTTAGATGGATTTTTGGGTTGAGACCTTAGGAATACTTTTTGGTCTTTTTGTGGATGACTGTATGTAAATGTATATGACAAATTTAGTAGAACTCTTGTATGATTTCTTGCATTTATGGCGTGTATATGATTTTATGTTTTCTGCTACTTAGGTATCAAAGTTTTATGACAGGTATATCCCTGGTACCCATAGGTCCACATTAATTATGATTATGATAGTTTAGTTGAACATTAGAATTATTAATATTATCTTTATGGAAAAAAAATATATATGGATAAATAGGCAGGTTGTTACAAAATAAATTTGAAAAATCTAAAATATGTTGTGAATTGGTTAGACTTTAGATTTCATCTTAACATGCAATTTGTTATCCTAATTACCTTTAATATATATATATATATATATATATAAAATTGGAATATGATATTTGTGAAAGAGTAACACTTTTAAAAAAATATATAAATTTTTAGTAAATATTTATCATTGTACCTGAACTTTAATTTGGCTAGGGGTGACAATAGATTTTAGTTTATGGATTTATATGATTGATAATGAAACACAGACATTTTAGACAACTTCATATATTTTATATAACTCAGTAGTCACATCATATATATATACATTGTGCTCATGCACATAGTAGTTTTACTTCTTAATTGATATTGAATATACTGTTTTTGCATGATTAATGTGGAACGCCAACTGCATGGCTGATATAGTATTGTGAAATGCATGCTGGTAGTTGATTAGGAGTGCATGCTGATTAAACTGAATGTCACTTGCATGACTGATGCAGTGACTTGTGAATTGCATGCTGTTGAAACCCCTAAGATATCTGGTGCATGGTTTGTGATATGCACCATGGGAAAATGTTCAGTTTATAGACGATATGCTGCCGAATTTTTTATAAGAGTTTTCCCACCCAAAATAATCAAAGTGTGTAAACCATGTGTTGTATGATTAACAAATGCTACATGCTGAACTTTATTTTAAATGATTACTGCATAATGAATGGAGTCATGATTATAGTTGATTATCTTACAATTAATATAAAGAGTTGTTATGCCATGCGCTTATATATACAATTTTGTTTTTTGTAGGTCTATATCATTTCCTGAGGATCGATCTAAATGGCAGGAAGTTCAAGCAGTGTTCCTGTGACCGTGTTGTTGTATATGGGGGGAAATTACACCGGAGTAGAAGGTATTAGTTATAGTACTAAGCCGGTTCAACCAATTCGAATTGGAGATAGGACTAAATTAAATAAATTGTATGCAAAGATATACAAATATTTGCATATTGATCCAGATCAATATGCATTACCGGTGACTGCAAGATACCCTATGCAAGGGTTCAATGATACAATCCTCTATGAGGCTATTCCCATAACTGATGATTATGGTCTGTGCATTGTGTTGGATGCATACTACGTAGGTCCAACATATTTAACTGTGCAGTTATATGTCGAAACCATTCCTCATATGGGTGTTTCCGCGGATAGGCAAACAAGGATATTTGTCGAGCATGTGGTTGAAGTGGAGGAAGTCACCCAACAAACACGTCATTATGAAATGACTGCAAAAGAAGGTATTGAACCATACACGAGTGCGAAGGTTGGTGGGATGCCTATGGTGGATTTCATCGAATGTTCGAGATCGTCGTTCGAGCCGCTAATGTACGAAATACTTGTTCTTCACACGGATGATTAGGGAGGTTGTGAAGAAGTTCTGGTAGAAGAACAAGGATTGTTGTTCGCCATTGATAACAATGCGTTAGACGAGGAGATGAATATTACGAATAATGTTAATTTATGAGATGAAGATATACAGGAGCAAGAAACGGGTGAAGGATTAAATGAGTTCACTGATGATGTGAAATGACCCCCCCGGTGAAACGAGTGATGCCACATACAAAACCCAGTTTATAGATGAACCTCCAATGTACGATCAAATTGACATAGATGTTGCATATTTGTCACGTGAAGAGGAGCTTCCTATATGGGCAACTTGTTGGGATGAATCGTCTAAGTTGGGTAGGTGGATACTATTCGGGTCGAAGGATCAGTTGATAGCGGCAGTGTGAATTTATCACGCTCGAACCCACCATGAATTCTGCAGTCTACCCCAGTGTTATGGGTTGCTAGGTGTAAGGAGTTCGATTGCAGATGGAGAGTGCGTGCAATGTATCGGATGAAACACCGATTATTCGAAATCACCTAATATGGTGGTCCGCACACGTGTTTGAACGAACTTCTCTTGCGGGATCATAACCCAATCACATCACCCCTTATTGCTAGGGAGATAGTAAATATGATAAAGTGTAACGCCCTGAACCCTTAAACCCGAGTCCGACGCGTTATACTTGATAAAATCCCTGATAATCCATAAGCAACATATACGTAGCGAAAAACATAAATATAATCTCTATACATATAATACCATAATACCAGAGTTTACTAATTCCTATCTATAATCCGTAGTAATCATCCATCACCTGCATTTCCATAAATTTACATAACTCCCAAAACATTTCAGTATTTTCACAATCATTCCTTACTCAACAGCCTTAAAACATAAAGATATAAAATATAAATATTTACATTCCCCAAAGTATTATCAGCACATACCATTTCTTTTAATACTTCTCAAAAAGTCTAAAAACCCTTGAGCTCTTTAAACCCGACCTCGAGGATGCCTGAAAAAGAAATAATCATATTCGGGTGAGACACTTCTCAGTAAGGGAAGAAACAATATATTAAAACAGTGTGTGACCAACACTAGATTATAATCAACATAAAATTTAACATTTGCAAATCTTTAACATAATTTCTGAAACCATTTTCTAGACCTAATCAATCATATGCAAAAGATTTAACCCACGAGATTACCCAAAGATAGGGGTGGTTACCCACCTATACAAGCAGCACCCCTCTGCTCTGATATATTTGGCAACCCGAAGGTCATAATTGAAGCATATCAGGGCACTTACCTTACTCAGTAAGCCCTCAAAGTATTAAATTGATCTCGTACTCACACAGTTCATACAAAGTTTACCGGCGAAGGCTCCCAAGAATAGGGCAATCTACCCGCTCATACAAGTAATTTTCCTTTGCCCTAGCACGTTATACAGCCTACTGCTACACCTGATACAACTAGGACACTCGCCTTTTTCAGCAAGCCCTCGGGCGAAGAGTTTGCCTCGCCCAAACGTAACATGTGCTACTAGCATAAATACTGATAATGCCTTAATACATTATTTTGTTTGTCGTTATTCTGCATCTCTCAACTGTTCATGTTTCCTTCTTTTACTTTTCATTTCATTTCACTTTACGTGGCTCTTTCCCATTTTACATTGTTTACATTTCACATTTCATTTCCATTTCATTCACTTCCATTTTCATTTCATTTCATTTCATACCCAGCATCTTTCAGCTGTTTTACCTAACATTTTTCAGCTGTCATACAATTACCCAGCATCTTTCAGCTATTTTACCCAGTATATTTCAGCTGTCATACATTTACTCAACATCTTTCAGCTGCTTTACCTAGCATATTTCAGCTGTTTTACCCAGCATACTTCAGCTGTCATACATTTACCTAACATCTTTCAGCTGTTTTACCCAGTATCTTTCAGCTGTGTACATTGTTGCATTACCACTCATATGCAGTATATTTCATTTAACATTTTCATACTTAGTTCATTCCCTGTATATCATGCATCTCATACATATAACATATTTCCACACAACATTCCTATTTACTCATGCCACACAAGTTAGCAGTAAAATTCATACATTGCCTGAAAATAAGCCAACAAACATTTAACATTCATATACTAGAAAAATACCTTTAATTTTTTACATAATTATCCTGAAAATATTTTTCACTTTCATAAGTTCTTTTTGGCATATACGTATCTAATAAACAACCTTAAACTTGGAAAAACATAATTTAAATGGTTGCCATTTTAAACCCATACCGAGACATATACACATATGTATAACACAATTCATTTTCTATTAAATTTATAAAAATTCTAGTTTAATATATATTTTTCCCCTTACCTGGATTCTTGAACTATGCCAACAGGGACCCTAACTAAAAAATACCTGCGGCGCTCACCCAGACTCTGAATAAAAAATCCTAATTCCATTAAATTAATCCTAAATAAAATATTATTTTAATATTTCCTATGCCCTTAAATACCAAATACACAGTTATACTCTCAAATATAACCAATTTTTCAAATTTCCCAAATCTCAGTCTCGCTTTGGAGTGGGGCCTAGAAAACCACAATTGAAAAATTACCTACGCCAAAATGACGATGATGACGACTAGGACCCCGTGGTGGTACCTGATCGTCGATTTAACAATAGATTTAACAAGAAATTGAGAAATTATAGGAAATATATCTTTCCCCAGGAGTGGTGCCTACGCCGCTCCCACGACAAATCCGCTCCAATAGAAATGTCGGTGGCGGAGTTAGGAATCCAACGACACCTTTTGTTTTCTGATTGGCGCTCATTGGGCCGATGAAATTGAGGAGAGAGAGGAGGAGGACAGAGGAGTGAGACGGAGACAGAGAGAACAGAGAGAAGCAGCGCAGCGGAGAGTGGTTTATCTTCCTTAGGAAGAAATCTTCCTGAGGAAGTTTTCCTATATATATTATATTATTAAATCTCCTCAAAGGCAAGCACAGAGCATACTCGGTGCCATGTTATGATCATCAAAGGAACCCATTACAGTTTCGTTAAACCAGAGGTTTGCCTTGCGCTAGCACCGTGACTCGGCAGGTTACGAGTATCCACTGTAAAGATATCCTTGATAATATCATAGAGACATAACAAGCTCATAGAAGTAGAAGATAGAAGCCCTTTGGACAAATAGTCTTTTGGGGAAAAAAAGGAATTTAGAAAGCCATGGATGAACACAAAGAGGAGATTTTATTTCGTTCTAGTTCTGCTCTAACTCCGTTCTACCTTACAAGACGGAAGGCAGTCCCTTGTATGGAGGTCTGAGACCCCAAAGCTTACACGCTAAGCGAACATTGAGAGGGACATAAAGTAAACATGAAAAAAACATAAAGTGGACGACGACATAAAGCAAAGTGGGTGAAGATTATTGCGCGTCGACTGACTACTGACAAAGATGACCTAACTACTGACAACAAACATAATTAAAAGGCGACAGCACATGGGCGGCTACATTTGTGCGAGAGTGACCCACCACCTTTAATCATGTAACAACTTTCGACTTTATGCTAACAACTTTTGACTTTACATACAAGCTTATTATACACGCAGACATAAGACGGCCCACCATTGTGGACTTTGGTAATAATAATACATAAAGTAGCCTGCCATTATGGACTTCGGTGAGATGGCGAGAGGTTGAGGTTGATGTAATCCTTATCGTGATCTCTCCATGGATCGGATGGTAGTAAGTCTTCTGCTTCCAAGGATTGTCTTCATCTGTATCCATAGGATCTTGATTAGGGAGGTCCTTGTCAGGTGGCTTAGGAGCTGGGATCTCATCTAGGATGGATTTGACAAGTTCAGAATAGAACTTTAAATCGTTCATTTCACAGAGATGATTCAACAGTGAAGGCTTGTAGCTTGGCCATGTACTGGGAAAATTGTACAGCGTATCCCATTCGTAGACTTGATTCTGGGACCACAAGAGGTTCCTGGTTGGATTGTAGAAATACAGTCTGTGCAGAATAAAGGTACTGTGTATTGCGGTTGCTTCAGCTGAGTCCATTTTCTAGAGGTTGTGATTACCCATAAGGGTAGTCAATTTCTTTCTCTATATGAAGAGATGATCAAACAGGTGGAGGAAAGTCCGAAATAGGGACTTCTGGTTGGTTGGATCATCAAGATGAGCATACGTCTCCTAAAGAGGGAGGAATACAGCATGTACCTGCAAAATAGAGATATACCATAGATACCATAATACATGAGTATTAAAAGATGATGGCTTGATGATGTAAGGATTGAGGAAAGGGTAAGATGGGAAAGTCAAATGATAGTCTATCATATCAGCATAATAACCGTAGAAGGTCTTTGCGTAGGATTTGATTTTGGATGGATTAGTGGTTTCAGGATACATTTCTGGAGGAAAATGTATCTGGGTAGAGGCTCCAAGGTAAAGGATATCTGGTGGTGAGGAGGAGGATGAGGCCATGAGAATAAGAGGAATGGCTCGGTGTCTGGTTATGAGAAAGGAAGTTTTTCGGGGGCAAGATAACATATCAGTGAGGACATTGTGATCGCCTTTTATATGCTTCACGGAGAAGTCATATATGGAAAACCAGTCTTTCAGTCTGAGAATCTATAGATTAGGAAGAGTCTTGTTCCGAAATTCAAGCATCTTTGGGAAAGATGAATTGTCCATTTCAATTGTGAAGTGCTTTGATCTGACGTAGAAGTCAAATTTCTAAATTCCATTTTTCACTACAATAATTTCTTTGAATACAATGTGATAGTGCTTTTGAGATTCTTTGAATTCTCCACTAGCGTGTCCACAATAAGACCTTTTGTTGTCCTTTTCTTCAAGCAGTAGGGCACCTAAATAATGATCACTGGCGTCTGACTGGAGGATAAGATTTCCTGTTTATGGAATAGTCAGTGGCAGTGGATCTTTTGCAGTTTTCTTGAGATATTTGATAGCCTTTGTCTGGTTAGGGCCCCATGGGGGTGGCTTCTTTTTCAACAGCTGTGATAGGGCGCTGGAGAACTGACTTGCATGCGGGATGAAGTCTCTGATGTAATTAATGATGCCAAGAAATTGTTGTATTTCCTTGACAGAAAGATTATCATCAGGAAACTGTAATAATTGTTCAGCGAGATAAGGACCTGGACAGATGGTTCTATGGGATATTTTTATTCCCAAAAAATCAATTTCATGCTGTCCAATCATACTTTTCTTTTCTGACAGCATTATCCTGTATTGTGATGCCAGCTGGTGGAAATGTTCAAGAAGGTGATGATGATCTGCAAGACTCTTTGAGAATAATAAAATATCATCAATATAGATCAGGGTACTGTGCAAGATAGGATTGAAAATCCTGGTCATCGCATTTTGAAACAGTGATGGCGCAATCTTTAAGCCAAAGGGCAAAACAGTCCATTGGAACTATTCATTCGGAATACAGAAAGCTGTCTTGAATCTGTCATCTGGGTGTATGCCAAGTTGCCAAAAAGCTCCTTTCAGATCAAACTTTGAAAATATTTCTGCTTCTGCAAGATGGTTGAATTGTGTCCTGGCTTTTGGAATAGGGAATTTATCATCCCTGATGAACACATTCAATGGCTTGTAATCAATAACCAATCTCTTCTTTCCTTTAATTTTTTCTGATCTTTTTTCAACATAAAATGCTTGACATGCCCAAGAGGAATTGGTTGGTTCAATGAGACCTTGCTTTAATAAAGAATAATATTCTTCTCTGGCAAGCTTAAGGTCTGATGGAGTCATTCCCGGATGGGTAGCTTTGGTCGGATTAACATCTTCATTGAGCTTGAAGGGAATGTGGATGAAAAAGTCTGGGTTTTTCCAGAGTGGATGATCATGGATGAACTGATCATGACTTTCTGCACATAATCTAAGAAGTTTATTTTGAATGGGCTGGAAATCTGGAGGAGAATACGAAAGAGAATAGATATTCTTTGTTTGGGAAAAAGGTTTGAATTCTCTTTTGTACTTAATTCCAGTGGGAAGAATCCTCAAGGATTTTGAGGAAGTGGACTACTAATGACATGAGTCCAAATGATGCAATTAGGAAGGAGTTTAATCCCAATTTTCCTTTTGGAAATCAAAATAGTAGTAAAAATTTGATCATTTGCAGCACTAAAGAATTGAGTATGGGAAGACCAACAATCTGATGGTAGAACTTTTGGATTAACCATGGTCTTATGGGATCCCGTATCAATGAATGCAACAGCAGGAATGGGTTTACCATATTTTTCAGGGAGGAGCTGAATTTGGACATGAGGACTTATCTGAAAATCTTGAGAAGAGAGAATAGGTTGGACTTGAAGAGTTTCATCTGAATGATAGTCATCTTCTGAATCAGTAAGGACGAGAATAGTTTCTTCAGTCATCTCTTCTTGTTCTGAAAGATCAAATTTTGCATCTGCATCAAGTTCTTCATTTTGTAACTACTGGGCAAGCTTTGCAGATTTTGTCCTCTTCATTGGGCATTGCTTTGCATAGTGGCCTTTCTTCTTGCAAATGAAATGTCGAGGAGATTTGTCATGTCCTCGTCGGATCTTCTTTTTGAAGAATCTGAACGTTTTCTTCTTTCTAGGATCTTTCCTGAAACGCTTTGTCAAAACCATAATCTTTGAAATGTTTTTTCTTTTTAGGACTACAGATGCAATCATTTTCTTTACACTTGATTTTACAAGTAAGGCTTCTTGCATTGCTTTGTGAACTTATGATTTTGTTTCAGCATTTTTGAGAATAACTGAAGGGTGTCACATAATTTTTCAAAAGCAGTGAGTGCCAGTTGATGAATTTCCCCTAATGAGATATCTCTGAGTAGTCGTGAGAGAGATGCAATCTTTCTCTATAAATCTGACTGGATGTCTTTTGGTAGAGAGTTAATGTAAACTTGTCTGAGTTTGTCATCATGAAATCCACCAAGAAGATAATATCGCTTGGACATCCTTTGATAGTGAAAATCAAGATCTTTTCTTTTTAAGGAGCAACATCTCATTTCAAAATATTCTTGTTGAACTTCATTGGCATGAGTATCTGGATCTCCAACGAATTCTCGATAGAGCGTTCCCAAAGCATAGGAGGGTGTATGAGATTTAATGAATGTTACTTGTCTGTAATCACCAAGACTTTGAAACCAGTCTCTTAAAATTCCTGTAAATCTGGATGTGAATTCAACGTGAACTGTTTCTAAAGTATTCCCGGGTTTTGAAAGTTGAAGGTCAATCCATGCACCAAAATCACCAATTCGATCTCTCCACTTAGTTGGAGGTAATCCATCAAAAGAGAGCCAAGAGCCATTGGTTGAATGATGGGGAACCGAATGAGGAGTAGTCGAAGTAGCCTCAGAAGGTTCTTCCACAATGGGAATTGTGGTGTCAGTTTCTTCATAGAATTCTTGTGTTCTGGATGATCCTGGATCAGTGGGAGATGCCATCATCATACTGGTGAGATCAGTAATCTCTTGATCTGAGGAGGAGGATGATGTTTTAGTGGAAACATCACTATTATCATAAATGGGTACTTCAAGGACAAGGTCAACAAGGAAAGATGGAGATTGATCAGGTGATAGAAATGGGCTTTTGAGTTTATGATCAACAGGCTCAAAGGGCAAGGGTTTTGTCGGGATTGGAGATTTTGGAGAAATAGGGGTTGATGGAATAAGAGAATGTCTCTTAAAGATCTTAGCAGTGGATTTGAAATGCTTAGAATAATCTGGTTGGTGGTAGGATGGAGTTGGTGGTGTAGACACCCCATTTTTACCCAGGCCCAATATATGTATTACTATTATTATTATTATTATTATTATTATTTTATTTATTCTTATTATTATTATTATTATTAATTTTCACTAATCTTATTATTATTATTATTATTATTATTATTATTATTATTATTTTCTTTATTATTATTATTATTATTTTTCATTAGTATTATTGTTATTACTTTTATTTTTATTTCTATTTATATTGTTTATTATTATTATTATTATTATTATTATTATTATTATTTATTATTTTCATTATTATTGACATTATTTTTAATTATTATTATTATTAGTATTTTTACCTTTATTTATTACTATTATTATTATTATTTTATTTATTTATTTATCTTTATTATTACTATTATTTTATTTATTATTATTATTATTATTATTATTAATTTTCATTAATATTATTATTATTACTTTTATTTTTATTTTTACTTCTATTTATATTGTTTATTATTATTATTATTATTATTATTATTATTATTATTATTATTATTATTTATTATTTCCTTATTACCATAATAGTAGTATATATTATTTCCAAAAAAAAGAAAATACCATAAACCAAAAAGGAAATGCTTTTAGGGTTTTTTTCAAAATTATTTTTATAAGAAGGAGGCCGGCTACACACAAGAGCGGGGAGGGGGCGCGCAGCCAAAAAGAAAGAAAAAAAAACTTGCGGCTGCTTCTTCTTCTTCATCTTCTTCTCCTTCCATGGTCCACAGACCACCATCTTCTTCTCTCATTCTCTCTCTCACGACCACCATCACCAGCCCTCGCTCACACACGGCAACCCACAGTCATCCTCCACGCCACCGTAGCACCACCCATCCGCCGTCGTCACCTGCAATCGCACACCCAGCAGTCCACGGACCCCTCTGCAACTCAACCCAGCTCCGGCACAGCATCTCCACGGCATCCAAGATTCACGGCTAGCCTCCAGGATCTCCAGCGCCGCCAACCACCATAACCACCGGTACCACCCCTACGGCCACGACGAACCATCAGACCTCCCCAAGTCCAGCCGAGGCAGCAAGCTACCACAAGCAGACCCGAGGACCTCTGCAACCCCGGCAGCAGCTCTCCATCCTCACCCATTCGTCACGTCAGGTCACCGTCACCGCCCAGCTCCCTCATGCGCCTCTCCCTCTGCAACTCTGCTGCAACCACCCGAAGCCACCTTCGTCTCCGGCAACACCCACGGTAATCCCCTGTTGTATTTGCGCACACACACACACGTGCACGTGTATTTCTTTTATGTTTCTTTTCATGTTTTTTTTAATATTCAAAGTTTAAGACTTTAGTATATTAATATATTATTTATTGTGGTATTTAGTTAATATTCATATCTAGGCGTCTATTGTATATATGTTAAATTTCTAAATATTGTGTATATAATTTCATTTTATTGCGGTGATATTTGTTTAGATTTCTTGAAATAATTACTGTAGATACTAATCAATGTTCTCTCATTTTTGTAGGTTTCCTTTATATTTGTTGAGGCTGGTTTCAATTTTTAAATTTTGAATTGTATAAATGTTAAATAAGTAATATTATGGTTTTTTTTTTTTTTACTTATCATGTTATTATCAAATGTATGCTTATATTATGTAAGTAATATTGCGATTTGTTATTTTGTATTGTTTTTGTAGTCATATATATGTTCTTATTTTATTAGGGTTTGTCATTTCATATTGTTACCATATAGTTATTATTGTGTATCATTTGTTATTATCACTAGATATTATTGTTGTTTATTATTTGTAAAAAGCATTGCTTAGGTATTCATGTTTTGTATATTTATTTAGGGCATTTTTATTGTTAATATTTCATCATTGTTATATATGCAATTTTTCTTTTTATTATTTGTATATGTATTTAGGTTGTTTGTATGACAATATATTTATTTTTGTTTGTATATTTATTCAGGATGTCCACATTAATGTTTAATTGTTTGATGCTTTATCCTTATTATATATTTGTGTTTATTGATATTGTATATTATTGCATATTTAAAATTATTGCATTACTGTTATATATTTTTAACATTGTATATCATATTCTGATTTATTGTATTATCATTGTTGGTTAGGGTTGATTTTGTTACCATAATTTTATTAATTGTTTTCCATATTTATTATTGTATATTTACATATTAATTTTCAGGTTGATTTGTCTCCATAATTTCAATTATCTCCATATTTATTGTTTTGCATTCACATTAATTTTGGGGTTGATTTGTTTTCCATATACATTATTGTATATTTACAGATTAATCTTAGGGCTACTTAGTTTCCATATTTTAATCCTAAGACTGATTTGTTTCCTTAATTAATTGTTTATATATATGTGCATGTCCTTAACTGCGTGTTAATATTAAGGTAAGTATCATATTATCAAAATACGTATATTATCTTTGTTACTTCTATTATTTATTACCATTATTATCATCATCATTAATGTATTATCTATTATTACTATTAATATTATTATTGTATTAATTATCTCTATTATATTACTATCATTATTCTCACTTGAAGCATACGTATATTCAACTGATTTATTTTTAGTACTTGTATTAACTTGTAACTATTTTAGTATTATTACATTTTTGTTGTTAAATATTTTTTGGTTTTTATATCCCTATGATTTAATTGCGAGGGGTACTAGCCTTCGGGCTTCACGTACCCTAAGCTCTGAGGGAATATATATGTATATGTTATCTTTATTTATTTATTATTTTATTATTTTATTTATTTTTTACATGTATTTATAAATTCATAAAAAGGAGTAATTTAAAGAATTGTTAGATTGACTTAGGGATAATTTCAAGTTAATTAGGTACCGTTCGTAAGAACGGGCGCGTAGGGGGTGCTCGTACCTTCCCCTCGCGTAACCGAACTCCTGACCCCAACTCTGGTAATGTAGACCGATTTTACCCCTAACGAGGTAGTTATCACGTGTTCTAACCACACTAAAGGTTAGTGGCGACTCCGACCTTTTCCATGATTTTCCTTGAAAATAAAAAATCATTTTAATTTTGCCGCCCGGGGCACACACGCTCACAGGACGCCGCGACAGCTTGGTGACTCCGCTAGGGACACTTAGAGAGTCGAGCCATTAATTAATTAGAAATTATCCCAAGTTCAAATTTAATAAATCTTTTAATTACTCCTTATTTTGTGAATATTGTAATTTGTAAATAATTTTGATTAATTGTAGATATTTTACTTCCATAATTTGTAAATAACCTTAATTAATTAAAAATATTTTGTTTCCTAATTTTTTGAATATTCATTGTAGATATATATATATTTTTTCCAAATATTCTGAAAAAGCATATTAATTGTAAGATATTTTGAATTAGTATATTAATTATAGATATTTTGTATACTAATCATAAATATTTTGTTTCCTTTTTTCTTTTGTTTCCAAATTTTTTGAATGAACGTATTAATTGCAAATATTGTGTTTCCTTATCTTTTGAATGAATATATATTGTAGATATTTTGTTTCCATATTGTTCATAACATGTGAATGAATGTGGGGATAGCCGGATTAGGTTAAAAAATTGAATTCACACACTTTCACGCTCTATACCCGAGCTTTCCTTACTAGGACTAGATAGGAGTGTAATAGCGTCAGTCCCTTCGTGGCAGAGCTTGATGGGACCTGCGAACCACTCCACTCAGTGCGGGTTTTATCTGGACCCCAATGGGGGAGGATGAAATTCCAAACTGGGAACCTTTTATCAATAGGGTTAGAGCCTACCAACACATACTTGTCTATAGTCTTCCCTAACTAGGATAGAGCTATGAAGAACCCTGTATATACATACCTACCCTGGGTTGGGACATCCTTATCCCCATACTGTCTATTGTATATATGTTGTGAGATACCTTGTATTATACCATGCATGCTGCATCCATTTTAGACTTACATACTACTTAGCCAGTATTCTAAAAAAGCTCAATAATGAGACCATGGCCCATCCTTTCAAAAAATGAAGCACTTGGCCCAAGTATTTTAAAATATGGGTCGACCCAACCCTTTCCAAATAACTCGGGCCCAATTTTTTGAGAAATAACAAGTATAGGCCCAACCTCTTCCTAAGCAAAGATTCAGCCCAGGCCTGATTTTCAAAAAGGGTAAAACCCAAATTTCAAAAGTGGGCTTCTGCCCTATTGTCTAAAAATATAAGCCAACATTTTTCTAAGCAAATCTAAGCCCAAGTCCTTTTAAAATTAGGGCCTGATCCCATCATGAAATATATTGAAGCCCATATTTTAATATACTTGAGGCCCAAGTGCACGCTAAAGTCCACAAGCCCGTATTGAACAACTCTAGTGGGGTTGCTAACTTGGGTCAAACCCTAACCTCAGATCATAAGTTGACCCTCATATAATCTGAGGTAACATGTACCGTCATCAAGGAAAAAGAATGATTGAGGGAAGAATTGAATTGAAATTGTGGCCCTTCAATGATTTGTTTAAAATCTCTCATTAGTGGGACTTTTCCTAGAATGCTGACAAGGAGGTTAGTTAGATTACAATGACATCCATTGCATTCATGCATAATTTCAACACATAATCATGCATGATAGGTCACATGCATGGTATATCTATGGGTATGTGTATTGCACAGTTACATCTATGCACAAAAAAATTCATTGATCCATGCATTCATGTATAATTTCAACACATAATCATACAACGGATAGGTCATTTGCATGGTCATATCTACTATTTGTATGTGTAATTGCACTTAGGTTTACATCCATGCACAAAAGTTCATTGCATCCAGGCATTCATGCATTAATTTCACACATAATCATGCACGATAGGTCAATGCCATGGTCATATCTCTATTTGTATGTGTAATTGCAACTAGGTACATTTCATTGCAAAACATTCATTTGCTACATCCATTCCATTCCTGCGTAATTTCACACATAATCATGCACGATGGTTCACTGCTGTTCATTATCTCTATTGGATGTGTAATTGCACTAGTTACAATCCATTGCACAAAAATTTATTACATCTCATGGTCATGTATTAGATACTCACACATTCCTGTCTTACATAATCATGCATTTCAGTTCTAAAAAGGGAAAGTTTTGGGTGCAGTTGCCTAGCCACGGGAATTCGTCTAAGAAGAAGAAACAATTGAGACTGTCAGATCAATACAATACCAGGGAGGAAGGGCAAAAGAAATGAGTGAACAATTGGAAGGTAGAGTAGGCATAAGAAACAAGGACAGGAAGAATTGATTGATTGACAAAAGTGAGCAAAAATTATGGAATTGTGATGAACAAAGGAAAGGGTACAAAATGATGCTGAACTAGTAGATATAGACCCTACTCTCCTCCAGGGTGAACCCTAATCATGGAACAAACATCAGCTCCAAGCCTGGGCGTATGGGGGATCAATGCCAAATATGCCGCCATTTATCCCAACTGTTGCCAGCACAGGGGTTTCCATGTGGGGGACCTTCCCCCTTAGCAACTCCTGATAGGGGAATAAATATATCGAGTGAGGCAGCGTATGTGACATTATGGAAGAAAGAAGAGCGCTTGAAAGCAATTGAAGGGTATACTTAATTTGACTCCGTTGACCTAATGACCTGTGCCTAGTCCAAGGGTCAACTTGCCGCCAAAATTCAAGGTTGCCGGATTTTGAAAAAAAAATGCGATGGGACCACTGTCCTCGGGGACCCACCTGTGCCTGTATTGCCAAAAAATGGCCTGCACATACTTTTTTTTTTTTTTTTGTTTCTGATGATGAGAGATGAAATGATGCATGCTTCCAAGATTAGTTTGACTGGAGCAGCATCAGGATTGGTACATATTCAGCAATACGAGCTCGAATCCGTACTTGGAAAGATTCTGGCAAATTCATTATTGCGCAAGTCCCGCCATTGTGATAGAGGATGGCACCCTGATCGTTTAGGGAACCCTTACAAAAGCAGTGCAATGAAACCTAATGAAAAACAGTCAGAGACTATGCATATAGATGGTAAGGGAATTTATGCCTCCAGTGAAGCCTCTGTGGAAATAGAATAGGGAGGGGGGCTTATCGCCCCATTCGTGGAATAAATCTGAAAGATCCTTAATTTGGGCATCCTTTAGGGGCAACCCCATGCCTTCATGGATATGTTTCTATCGGAGACGAAGAATCGAACAGCCATCAAAGTCTGGGAAGGCAGAAGTAGGCGAAGAAAAGAAGAAAGAAGAAGGAAAAGAAACCATTAAACAAAAATGGACAACAAATAGGAGGAAAAGAAGGATGATGAAACCATATGATTCCAGTTTTGCAACAAAACCAATAGAGGTCAAAACAAGGGTTTTAGTGATAAAGAAATATTGGTAACCATTTTTTTGAAGGATAGCGGCAACAGGCACAGGGCTCAGTTTGTTTCCCTAGGGTCTTCACTCTCACACAGAAAAAAATCAGATCTACAGAGATTGGTCCCAATATGGGGAACCAATCCATCGTCCTATTGGAAAATTGCCCCACAATTGCCGAAAGAAGAATTCATCAACAAAATTTATACTGGAGTGAGTAGAGACAGAACGGGGGGACCCCCTTACCACAAGAGCCCCTGATGCTAAGGCACGAACCCTTCCAATTCCCCGGTCACACCGCTGGGACCGCTGTGGACATTAAACACAAGGACATGTTTTGCGTGAGGGAGCCGGTTGGTTGGTGTTCGATGAAAGCAGCCAGGAGCAGAGTGACCTTTATTACCCAACACGGGGGATTAACTAAGATTAATGGGTTAATATGTGACGCAGGAAGGGAGCCAGTGGCAGGCAAAAGAAACCCCTGCAAGTTATAGATATTAGAGTTCTCGACAGGAGGCCCAAAAGGGAGCCAAAAGACACCAAGGGGCAAGGTTTTGATTACTCAGTGTTTGTTTATGTGAGATGGCATGTTAATCCCTATCTCTGTTTTTTTTAGGCAGTCTGTTACCGACACATCCAATAAATTGAATAGCATTTTTTTCTTCATATCACTGTGTCTGAGTTTCAGTTGGACCTAAAAATTTGTTGTATTTTTGTATTTTTTGTTTCGTGTAAAGAAAGGTAAAAATAATACCAAATTCAAAGCCAGAAGGAGAGGCATGAATTTGGAATAACCATTTTTATTAACACGGGATGGGGCACAGAAAGAAGATAAAAATTTTTTTTTTTATATTTTTTTTTCACCCAGAAGACAGATGTTGGAAGTGAAAAAAAAGCATCCGAAGGACATCAGCAAATGAATTGTGTGTGGCCAAGAATTTCAAGTCAATCACGATTCATGTTTTGATTCAAATGAAGATGGGCCATCTTGGTGACCATTGGTTTACCTAAAAAGAACCAAAATGATTTATCCATTTGTAACCAAGTGAGCCTGGAGGTAAACCAATTTTCTACACAGCCAGTCACCAAAAAGTAACCTTGGGTGCGGGCCCTAGCATTTGGGCAAAGCATATAGAGACATACAAGGGCTACCCCAAAAGATGGCAGGCCCATTTTTTCGCTACCCAAAAAGAATATAACAAAAGAAGGAAAATCTCTGCAAGCCCTTTGAGCGACAAATTTATTTATTGATAATCCGTCCAAAGATCACACCCCCACACGGGTTTTTTTGTTTTTCCAGTTTTTAGAGGAAAACCGCTCAAAGATAGCCAAACAAAATAATGACAAAATCCATCAAGAGCAAAAAAAAAAAAGGGAGCAGTTAGTAAAAGGCAAAGGATTTTATTTTTTAGTTTTATGAAAGAAGAAAAGAGAAATGAAAATAGGGACAGACAATGATATTGATCCTGACCCAAAATTACCCCTGATGAAAATGTGATTTGAGCCCATTAACTCTTTCTTCTGACATAATCCCCCCATGCCTACATACGGTCCCAAATGAGCTATTGTCATTTCCAGATTGATACATCGTTGTCATAAGATTTGTCAGACCTTAATGACGAGTGAAACTAAGTAATGACCGATTCCGACAAGGAAAAGGTACGTAGGCAGCTTTAGCTGTTAAAAAAAATAAAGTATTTCTTCTGGACCATCTGCAAAAACGTCCAACTGAACGGGGGCGAAAACATTAGGTGTGGGTCATTTTGAGCTAGGTTCCATTCATTAAAAAAAAACCTGATTCCCTTCAGCTACGTCGCCCGAGTCTAAAAGGACCATATTGAGATCAAAACAGGGTTGTTGTATTTTTTTTTCCTTACTAACATTTAAAGGCAAACATTAAACGGAAAATTTCAAAGGTTCATAGTAGGAGAAAACATAAAGAAGGAGAGGCCATCATACGTTGGTACAGGTCGAAGAAAAGAAAAGACCCGCCCATTCAGTTGGGTAAATTAAATAAACACCAATTATATATGGCTTTGAACTAGTCGCCTTTAGTTCACCCTTCCTCATTCCCGCCCCGATTTTTACCCTGTTCGTTTTCAGTTTTCTCTGGGCCACCCCGGTGTGAAACCTCTTTGTCTCGCCGTGTTGACCGGTGTTTCACAAGTTGATGCATAATTGCATCATAAATTTTTTTTTTTTTTGTTGGTTTCCAAAGGAGTTTCGGAACCACTGTGTTCTTAAGAGTGAAGGTCCCCGTAGGAAATTTACGATGCACATAGGAAATGTTTTAAATTTAAACGGTGGCCAATGCATAGCCAGGCTTAGAGTATGCTTACAAGAAGAGTCCAAACAACCAGGCCACAGTATCCAGGGCAGAGAAAGCTCTATCGGGCAAGTTCGATTTTTTGAGTTCAGGGGACATTTAAGCACTCTTCTTACGATGGAAGGAAGGGAAAATAGGCCAAGAACAGTTAAATTAATCAATAAATGGAGATTCGGAGGAGTCATTGAGCAAGGGACCCACCTACCTTTCTTAAGAAAGACCATTAGATAAGTTTTATGAACCATTACAGGGGCAAGTTTCATAGGGAAACCAGGTCCGGAGGCAACAAGTTAAGATGTAAGATGACGGTTGATGAAGGCACATGGAAAACGAAAGGCAGCATCGTTCAGTATTTCATGCAACGCAAAAGCGCCTACATATTATATCAGCACCTTGGCTGAAATCCCATGTTAAGTGTTCATATCACATACTGCATGCATCGCACCCAATCTAGCATCATCATTCACACCTGTCTGCATCATTGTAGAACCATTGTTTTTGTTTCATCAAAAAATAATAAACAAATAAAAACCAATAAAAAAAGAAGAGGAAGAACGAAGAAAAAATGGTGTGGGGCCAACTGGCCCTGGTACCAATCGTCCATTACCCCATAGTTTTTTCCCGGGGGATTGGCAAAACGGCCCAGGAGTATTACCAGTATTTTGCTCCACATGGGGGGCAATCGACCCTAGTCCAATTTACATTAATTCCGTGGTCTGGCATTGCCTTCAGGACCCAAATCGGTCGCAGGACTCTGGTGACCTATACCGAGCATATTACAATTCAAAATTTTCATCTGTCTTATCGGGATCCAATACCTAATCAATCCATCCAGAAATGACAAATCATCGGCTCCGTACTATACCAAAAAGATGTCAAATCATTCAAAAGTATCCTACGAACGGGATCTACCCTCTCGCTAACTCGCCCCCGGTCCTCCATCCCGATACTTTC
>NW_026652015.1:0-62500 GCF_029873635.1 Malania oleifera
TTGCCTAGTGGTAAGTGCATCCCACGGACGCTTGGAGAGTGGGGCGGGATATCATGGAGCTGTGTAATAGAGTTGTTTGTGCCTCCTGAGGCCGGAGCAGGGCGGAGGCCGTCCAGTCCGTACTATAGATGTCGTATGTGATGATATTTTGATCTTCGGTCGCCACCCGCAGTTAGATCTGTCTTCGGGTCCCGAACCTTGACCATGGGGGGAATCATGGCGTGGAAAGAAATCTCCTCAGTATGTATGAGTTATAGACCCGATATGTGTACTAATTACCAAGGAGCCTCATAAGCCGATATGAAATGAAACGGAAAGTGGAAGAATGGAAGATGGGCTAAAATAGAATAAAGAATATGGAACATGAGAAATAGAACTGGTAATTAGAAATGGATCCATTGAGTTATAATATGAAATATTAAGGCAAATTGAAACTCTTCGCCTGAAGTGCTTCTGAGTAGGTGAGTGCCCTTAAGGTGTTAGATGTGACCCTACCTAGCCGCATAACTTTTGGTAGAGAGATGGTTACCTGTATGGGCGTGTAGTTTTCCCTATTCTCAAGAACTTCACATGTAAATAGTGTGTTGCAATATTCCATTTAAGAAATGGTGTTAAAGCTTATAACATCTTGTGTGTATATCTATATGATTATAGAATCTGTTTGTTAATTAGTGTAGTTTTCTCAGATAAATTTGATTTGAAAATAAATTGTGTTATAACTGAACTCATATGGCCACCCACACACTATAATAATTTATTCCTTCTACTGAAATGTGTACTCACCCAAATATCTAAATTTTTAAGGGAATGGGGATAGGCTAAGTAATATGCTCCGAGACCAGAGGGAGTTGGGCCAGCTGACACAGATTGAGATTCTTGGACTATGGGCTGTGTAATTTTCCATAGGTTTGTGTTGTTTTTGGGTATGTGTGGTGATGTTCTATAGATGTATGGTTTTGATACCTAGGTATTGTATTTTGTCTGTTCTGTATATACTATCTTTTGATGTTAGTTCCTACATAAGACTTTTTAACCCTGTACCCAATCGCTGGTCAGTTATATGACTGGTACTAGGGTTTGTTTGACGTGGCCAATTTGTGACTATTGTGATGCGAGTGAATTTATTATTGTTTATAAAAAATTTGTACTAAATTGATGCATGCACATTGTGTTGCCTATATGGACAACTATACCGATAAGTATAAATTAGTTGATTACTAATCAGTATGTTGTTTGTTAAAAAATTTTCAAATTGATGGCTTCTAGCGACTAAGGCATAATGAAATCATTTCTCTATCTAGTATAAGCAGTTTTCTTGCAAGTAATTATGATTCCAAACGATATATTGGAGCATCAAATTAAATGGCTATCATGTTTGCTCACACTTTTTTAGCTTAGATCTATTGGTAACATCACATGTGGCAATGTTATTGGAATGATAATGTTTTAATTGAAAATCATAATCTGAACCATGTGATTTTGCCACTGTCATTTATTTGCCATATGATCGTTTTGGGATTGTTAAATATTTAGGATAATTATGTTGTGGTTTTCGGCTTATAGTTAGTATGTGCTTAATATTCACCATAAAATTCTGCTTGCATGTGCTTAAGATTAAGTTTGTCTTGTTCAGGCAAGCAAACCCCAGTGCTTTTTGAAAAACCACATAAGGGTTTTTTTTTTTTATCTTTATGCAAGAACTATTTCAAAACTAACGCTTTAAGCCTTCCCTTAGTAGTAGTGGTGTAAAATGAGATATATATACCTAATATCTGTATGTTTTCAAATCAAATCCTTTTATTTATGGGTCTATATGTGTGAGTAGATTGCTATGGTTTGTGGATAATTCTGTTCTAATCATATTTGTTATGTCATTTTAAGTTTGAATGACCAGGTATATTGTTTGTGTGCTCATTTGCCACTCTTTTCAAAAACAGTTATATTTTTTATATGGCCCAAACTCTTTTAAATTGAGGATGTTCTCTTAAGCTAATATTTTTTAAAAAATGCTCAAAATGTTTTACTTAACCCTTTTTGTCAAAGCCAAAAGGGAGAGAAATACACTTGCAAAAATTGGTATGCATATTCTTAGACGGAGCTTTATTATACCCATTTTTGAATTTGTATTTGTCATCATCAAAAAGGGGGACATTGTTGACTTTTTGAGTCCTATCTCATTTCTAATAATGAAAAATACGAGGTTTCTAGCGTTTGCCTTGAGTTTGTGTGTAGGATCAGTCTTACTTTAAATGGCATCATGTGGGTCGTGTGACTCAAGAACATATGAGACAAAGTTTTAAATTGTTTTTAATTTATATTTCATTCTTCGGATTTGGTATTATAACATTCAAAAGGTATGTATATCTGCTATCATCCATGAGGAACTACAATTCAAGGCTTAGAATGAGCCTAGGAATAAGAGGTAGAAAGAGGAAAGAAAGAGCAGGGAGAATGAGAGAAAGAGAGAGCGAAAAAAGGGAAGGAACAAGCAGGAAGAGGGAGATAAAAGAAGAAGAAGGGGGGGAAGGGAAGAAATGGAAAAGAAAAGAGGAGAAAGAAAAGAGGAGGGAAAGGAAGGGGGGAAAAGAGGGAGAAACGGAAGAGGGAAAGGAAGAAAAGAGGATGGAGAAAAAGGGAGGAAAAAAAAAAAAAAAAGAAGAGAAGGGGAAATGAGGGAAAGGAGAGAAGAGGTAGAAGAGGAAGGGAGGGAAGAAAAAAGAAGGGAGGGGGGGTCCCGTACACATCACTTGGAAATCAAGAGACCTTAGACAAGACTTGGTCGACCGAAGGTCGACCGACGCCATCTCTTTTTGGCTAAGTTAAAATGCCTAAAACCTTAGAAAAGACCCTATGTCCTTGCATTTACACGTAATATTGTTCCCAAAATCACATATAATATCCAGGGAATCATTTGGATTAAAATAGGATTTAAAGGGCTAAAAGAATAGGGTTTCGGGCGACCGAACCATGGTGTTCAAAACACCTCGGTCGACTGAATCGTTGAAAGGTCAAATAGTTTACCTGACTTCAGGCGACCGAACCAAAAAGGGCACCGCTGTCCTCGGTCAACCGAATGTCCATTTTTACTTGTTCCACCAACTCGACAGCGCGAACTTTTACGGTCAAAACTACTCGGGCTACCTAATGCTCAAGTTCGGTAAACCGAACTTGATACCAGGCGACCGAATCTCCTAGGTTCAGCAAATCATCCTCTTTCATAGGCACCCAAACTTCAAAAAAACTTACTTTTTTTATTTTTTGTTGATGCGAAACCGAACCAGCAGGTCAAGCGTCCTGAACTCTCGGTTGCACAATTTTTTTACCGTGATTAAGGATGGGCTAAATAGGTTATTTTTTCTAATTTTTTAAAAGTAAATTTTAATACCTCATTTATCGCCCAACAGTTCTAGATTTAACCTTCTCTATTATAGGTGTTCATTTGCTCACTAATTAGCAAGCAAGTTGCAATATTGGATGAGTAATAAATCTGCTGAAATTTGTCAAAGCCCTATTTCTTCATGGACAAACCCTATACACTCGATACTACCATTGTTTTGAGAAATCAAGCCTTGTGAGTGTTTTGATTCATTGTTCTAGGTGTGCTAAGACCTTATTTGTTCATTGCATTTTGTTTTTAGATTAAGGGTTTAGCTAGGTTTTTCCCTGATTTTATTTGATAAATTTTTTATGGGAAAAATTTTATAGCTAAGTGAGTATTTGCATTATTATTGCAAGACTCATTGGGCTTGTTTTTTGTGTGTGCAAAAATCTTTTTACAAGCTCATGTTCGAATCTGTCTCGTTGTGCTGTATATTGAGAAATTACTTTTGAGATATTCTGATTATTCTTGGTACAAATCTTTGAAATCCTAAACTATGATTGAGATTTTCATCTTTACATAGTTTTAAAGATTAGCTTGTTGACACTCTTGTGCTTGAATTGAGATAGCCATTACTTTAAGTGTTGATTGCACATATACACCGTTGAGTTTATAGTTCTTACATTATTGGTGTGCATTGATTATATAGTACTGAATTCTTGTACAAATCTGCTTGTGTTAGAAGCACTTTTCATTGTATGAAATGTTTATTTGATTGTATTCCAGGCATGGCCCGAGGGGGTTTGATCTATCCTATAAGGATGAGGTTGGGGTTAGCCTGTAAATTTGACCTATGGCCTTCTCCGCCCCGCAAGGAGAGTGTGTACAGGTCGAGGTCAACCTCGTTAATTGACTTGGTTGTAATCGGTGCCACTCCACTCGTGAAGTGAGCCCTTAGTGGAATCCTTGTGCTTGTGAGCCAAGGCGGGGATGTATGCAGTATTGGCCAAACCCCAATAACATTTCTTGTGCCTACTTTTAATTTCTACACTTTAAATTTTAGCACTTGAATCTTTGCATTTAATTTTTTAACTAATTGATTGGAATTGCATAGAAGACTCTAGGTTGTGAAATACTGCTAACATCTAGTTTAACCTAGGAATAAGTTTAAAATTTCAATTCACCCCCCTCTTGGGAATACACCAAAGTCAACTAATTCTTTTTTCTTCTATCTTCTAGATGCATTGAGATGTTTCTCTTTCATGTATCTTATGGGTAGACTGTTCTTGAGGAGATGTTTTATATATAACAAGTGAAAGGAAGGACCACCTCGCTAGATATAAGAAAAAACAATTCAATTTTAACAGATAATACACAATAAATATTGACTCAAATTTGAAGTTTTGTGTGCCGTAATGTCATCTAAGTCTAAAGATATTATTTTGCCGGGGAGATTTTGATTGAGATTCCCATTTCCTTGTGAAAAAATTCTTCATGGAAGTTTAGGATCTTTGAAAGTCACTATATTTGAATACTCCCAAAGAATGTAGCTTAAATTTGAAGTCCAGCAAGCTTTAGAAAATCCTTGGAACTTTATCATCGCGACTGCCCCCCTCGACGGCGAGTAGTGCCCGAGGATGGGCGTAGAGGTTATAAATGTAATAAATTGAAATGGATTCGCCATAACTATTATTTACCTAGGTCGGTTTAGAACGCTAGTTACTACCATTGTGATTGGTCACTAGAATAATCTTATCCAACGACCAATATTCTTGGCTGTTTTTACTAGAGTTGGATCGATAATTTAGTTTCCATGAGGGGAAGGTAGCATCACCCCCACTCCCTCCGTTCTACAAATGGTACCTATTAACTATGATTGTCCCTAAATTGAATTCGATGGTTTTTAATTAAGTCCTTTAAAAATAAAATAAATAAATAAGTAAATGTTGGAAAGGGGAATGAGAATTAAGATGCGATTTAAAAATGTCTAATAAGACTGCCAAACGAAGGGATCTTGTTAGATAAACCCCCCTCAAAGCTAATACAGGTGAGGTTTGAAATACCTCTTTGCCCTTGTTAAAGTCATAGGGATGTACTTAAGTTAAAATCAGGAAAAAAAAATTGTCAATTTTTAAACAAAAGAGTGTTAAATAATATCTCCATATTTTTTTTTTTGAAATTTATATACATTTTGGTGATATTTTTCAAAATTTTTCTAAAATATTCAATATTTTTAAAGACTTTTTCCTATTTATTTATTTTTTACTCAAAACAACTCAAAAATATTTTTCTTATTTTTTATGACTTTCAAACTATTTTCTTGATTTTTCCTATTTTTCCCTATCCCCCCCCCCCATTTTAAAAATTTAAAATCGAATTAAAATTAAAATAAAATAAAAACTAAAAAAATAAAAAATAAAAAATGTCTAAGAAAAATTGGATTGATTTGGCTTCGTTGGACTTGGTGGGCCACGTATGTGTCCACCCACAGTGGGACACGTGGCGACTTCTCATTTTCTTTTTTCTTTTTTTGAAATATATTGTAGTACAGTGACGTCGTCATGATGTCACTTGCCATGTGTCGGCTTATGATTAATTCTGATTTGACTAGGATTGCTGACATGGCAGCAATCCAGTCATCTAGAGAAAACACAAATCAGATGGCCAGGATTGCACCACGTCACCCCGAAAAATGCTTAAGCAGGGTTTTGCCACGTGTCACCACTCAGGTGGTGACACATGTCCCACTAAACCCAAGGTATAAAAATCCTTTTTTTGTCCTTATTCTTCCTATTTATCTCGTTCCCTTTCTCTCTCCTCCTCTACGAACTCTCTCGCTCTCTCTCTCTCTCTTTCTCCCTCTCTCTATTTTCTCTCTCTTTCCTTCTCTTTGTTCTCAGTTTCTCTCTAATTTCTCTTTCTCTCTCTCTCTTGCTCTCTCTCCTCTCTCCTCAATCTCCTCTCCTCTCGCTCTCAATCTCGCTCTCATCCCCCCTCCATCTCCTCTCTCTCTCTCTCTCTCCCTCTCGTAGTTTCTCTTTAATCTCTCTCTACACACACACACGCACACATACACTAAAGGTTTGGGTCCTTTAGTGTTTAATAATTCATTTAAGGCACCAATTATCGACCTAAAGGATGGTAGGCCATTTTTCTACAACCCAAAAAGAAAATCAAAGAAGAAATCCCTTGACAACCCTATTGAGCCCGAAAAAATTTCTTTCTTACATTATCCAAGGATCATCCTCCCACACTGGAGCAATGAAAAAAATAATAATATGAAGCTCCAAGGATATCCAAAATGATTAATGAACTAGTCCCCCTTGCACGGAAAAGCATAAGATGAAGTAAAAAGGGGAAAGCACAAAAGAAAAAGGAAAATTATAAGGGGCATGTTTTATAGGTGATCCTTAGCCAAATATTACCTTTGACAAAATTGATGATCTTGGAGCCAAATATTACCTTTGACAAAATTGATGATCTTGGGCCTTATTAAATCCTTTTCTTCTTTTACCTATACCCTACATTATGGTCCAAATGAAAGTCCTAACTGGATTGACATGTATTGTTGTCTAAAATGAGTTAATAGACTCATTGTTGAGTTTGAACTATGTTATGATCTAATACTAATAAGGTATGATGGCAACTTGTTAAAAAAAAAAGTTCGATCAATATTTTGCACTATTTGGGGCATAAAATTTCATTCTGGGCTGGGATTTTTGAGCTTTAGTTTCCCTTTTCTTTTGGAAATCTAAATTCATAGCCTATGTTTCGTCTTGTGTCTTTGAGTCCACCCTGAGATCAGAATACTTACTATAATCTAGGATTAACGGGCTAAAATGTGGTTGTAAGACTCGATCAAGAAAACATCATTGGAGGTTGACATCAGATTTATAGCAAAATAATACAAAAATAGGTACAATTGATGAGCAAAAGCAATTGTGCTCAAACAAAAAACAAGTTGGAGTTATCAAGATGAAGGGACATCTTGAGGTGTTTCCCCATTGATTGGTTTTCTAAGTTGACATTGAAGCTACACGGCATTGAAATACTGGTAAAGTCACTTCTTATTAAACTAGCATAGAAACCAGGTAAATTGACATATTTGTGCATTTCACTTCCATACTTAAATGAAGTGGTATTATCTCATTGCATATTTATCCATTTAAATTCAAAATGGGTTTAAACACTAAGAGCATAGTCCGGAAAGAAATACCATGGTTAGAGATATTCAATGAAGCACATTTCCAAAATTCTCAAGATAAATAGGCCAATGGATAGAGGTTGCACCAAGTCGTGAGATGGCAAAAGGCCTAAGGCATTCACATCAAGAAATACAATTTATGTTTTCTACCTAAGATTAGCATTTCATTAACTAGGACATCGATAGCAAAAATTGAGGTTTGAGATACACAAGATTGGAGTTACAGAGTTTTGTTCTCCCATCAGATAGGTGTCATGATCTCAGGACAGAAAAGGGTTGTCATACATTGAATGCATGGCATCCGAAATGATAGGAAACAACATGCATGCATATCATCATATCATGCACCCAGTCATTCATGGCATATATGTTTTCTTGCATAGGCTTTGCACATCCATTTTCATTCTTGCTCAATCAAATCCTTGTTTTATATGAATTCAAATGGTCGAAGTTCTACTTTGGGACATCGAGCATTGCTTCTCAGATCCAAATGGTTATTGCAAAATTTTTTTTCAAACACTAAGGCATCGACCCTTACATCCAAGTTGGCATTGTAAAAATGTTTTTCAAATATTGGGGCATCAATCCTCAAATTCAAGTTGTTATTGCAAAAACAATTTTTAAGTATTGGGGCATTAGTCCTCATATCCAACTAGTTGTTGCAAAAATATTTTTCAAATACTAGGGCATCGGTCCTTAGATCCATGTGGTTTTTGTAAAAAAAAAATAAATGTGAATTTCGGTGTAAACCCAAGAGGGGGGGGGGGTGAATTGGGTATTTAAAAAATAAGTCCTTTAGGTCCTAATTTTGAAAACAATCGAGTACAAAGTTCCAAACTACTAATTACTACCTCAATCAATTTTTAATTAATCAGCCCAATGAGTAATTTTAAATGTCTCTATCAAGCATACAATATTACCCAATTATTCAACACATATGCAATATGAGTACGCAGAATTTAAATAGAGATAAGGGTAAGAGTGATGCAAACTCGATTTTACGAGGTTTGGCCTACCCCAGCCTATGTCCTCGCCTTGAGTAACCCACTCAAGGATTCCACTAAATAATCCGCTCTTTTAACTGGGATGAAGCTTCCCTTACAACTTGCTGCTTACAAGAGGCATAACTTCCTCCTCAATCCCAGTTCACAACTTGAACCGTGTATACAAAATGGAATTACAATTTCTGCAAAAACTCAAATGCTTCTGCACAAAGCTAGTGAGTACAAGATAAATCCTAACACATAATCATATGATAAATGCTTGAAGCTCAATGTGTATGTACGAATATGATCTTTATGTTAAGGGTGAAATGCTTCACAAATCTACCCTTTAATCAATATCTCCCAAAAATAATGTTAATAAATAAATGCTTTGGAGAACTTAGGCTTTGATTTTCGAATACTTTTTGCAAGAGTATAAAACGGGATCCTTTTAAAAATAAGCTAGAATAATACGTGGATCTACGTTCTCGCTATCAAAATATTTTGGAAGATTAAATTTTTGAATACAAATATGAATTTAAATGTTCCAAAGACTTAAACTCTATATTTAAAAGATATTCCTCAAGAATATGTATTTGGACGCTCTGTGAATTTTCAATCAAATAGTTTTCGCAATAACCAAATATTAAATCTTTAAATGAAAGTATAAATATGAATATCATAAATATTCAACCTTTTAGCAAAAATCCTTTCTCAAATAAAACTTATCAAGTAATAACACACGGATTTTGCTTGTCAATAAAAATGATAGATATATGAGAAAGAGATAGAAAATCATTGAAATATATATATATATATATATATATATATTGATGCCACAAACAATCACTAGTTTATCAAACCTTAATCACCAAAGATCGCTTGCAAGATGTGTAGATTTAAATCCCTTTGAAGAGCTGAATTGATTTGCCCAAAGAGTATGAATGCAATAGAGCATTGGCAAAATCTTTGAGTGTAGGCTCACTTAGTCCAAGATTACAAGATTTGTCTCTCTAACGTGTGCCTCCTTTTGTCTTTAGGGTTTAGAAAGTATATTTATATGTGTTCTCAGCCCTAGAATGAATCCTGGCCGTTGGATCTATTAAAAACTTGATTTTTCGTCTGTGTCAGCGTTGGAACATAAGTCAGTGTCTCGACCTTCGTCAACGAGTGGGTAAGTTCGTTGACGAGTGTATAACACTCATTTGTCGACGAGTCCATGAGTTCGTCGGCAAGAGCCCTATTTGAAATTTTAGTGCTCTCGGTATTTTCTTGTTAATGAGACAATGTGTTCGTCGCCGAGTGGCCTTCATAGGTTTGTCGACGAGACCAAGGGGTTTGTTGACGACGCCTCTAATAATTTGCCTCAAAAAATCATTTCAACTTAGAACTATTTCAAATAAATTTTTCATAAGATGCATGAGTCCTAAGGTTAGTCTAAGATGTAATTGAGCTTCAAAACATATAATATGATATGTAAATACATCAAATCTAAATAGCAATGCTCATTAAAGTCTTCAACTTGGAACTTGTTCCTTCATCCTTCTTTGCTTTTAGTTCCAAGGGTTGTGCCATGTGTATATGCTTTACTCCTCGTGGCTTCCATGACTTCTGGCCTTCCGTACATGCTAAATAATATTCTTTCTCACAAACTATATAAATGTAATTTTGTAACTCTATGTGAACATTCTATAATATCTCAGTATTACTCATGCCACACAACTAAATAAAATCTCTATAATCATACCTTGTAAAACGATACATTGTTCAAGCTCTGATATGTTCAAAAATCATATTCTAATACTCATGATCAAATACTATACTTTACTAGTAAAGTTTATAATAAAGCTGGCATAACATGTATTCCCCTTACCTGACTATCTAACTCTAGATACTATTTAATAATCTCACGCATGCGGCGTTCATAATTTCCAGCACCTTGAAATAACATCCATAAAATTCCCAATCACACAAGTGAATTTACTGTAATAATGATCACATTCATATTTTTCCCCAACACCACATATCTAGAATTTCTAAACTATAATTTACCTGGGCTCCTGGAAAGATACCGGCAAAGAACAAAGTCGGAATCATAGAGAGAAGGAGAGGGGAATAAATTTTAGAGAGAGAGGGAGACTAGCATGCAAATCCTCACATAAAATGTGATTTTTGGCCTTATATAGAATGCTTGTCCACGTGACCTCGTTGACGAGCCACATCATCTCATCAATGAGTTCAGGCAGGAGGTTCGTCGATGAGCACCTAATGCTCATTGACGATTTTTAGGCCCTGAAATCATCCTTCTCGGTAAGTTCTCGTCGACGAGACATGATTCCACGTTGATGAGCCTAAGAAGGTTTCTCGTCGACGAGCGCTCTGCGTTTGTCAACGAGACCCTGCTAAGTCCATTTTTAAAATTTTCCTTTTCTATATTTTCTTTTATTATTTAATTACTATAATTCTTCGAGTCTCTACATACACAGCCCTCGGTTTTAAACCGATATCTGATTTTCCACATCCTTGAAAATAATTTGGAACTCCAGTTCACACATTTCATACCAACTATTCCACAAGTTCAGTTCATTCACAATTACCATCTCATGTAACATTCATTTGATTAAATATACTATAAGATAATAAATGGTTCGTAAAAATACAATTTACATAAAATAAGGTTTCAAGCATCTCCAACTTTTAATATAATAAGAGTATATAAGTTTACCGAAAAATGGAGACCATACCCCAAAACCCTAATTTTTTCGAAATCATAAAATACAGTTTAACAAGTTTAGATCTAAAAAATAGCTAATGTAAAAAAAAATCCCCTTACCTAACTTATAAGAAAGCCCCCTAGAAACTCCAAACTCCATGCCCTACGACGTTTGTAGTTCAAAATCTTGAAACCACATTTTCCCCAAATAAATCAATAAAAACCCTAGATCAGCAACTATTAATCCTTTCCTCAACTTCCCTATAGACTACAACAACCATAAAACCTTAAAACAACCTACTTACCCTGATTTTGGAGAATCGCCCAAAATGCTTAGATCAATGATGTGCTCTGCAAGACTTGTAGAGAATCTCCCCAAGATCCTCGTAGTAACTTTCGATCATTGAATCTGTCAACGAGTGGTGAGAAATCATAGAAAGATAGATAGATAGAGATAGAGATAGAGAGAGAGAGAGAGAGTGAGAGAGAGAGAGAGAGAGAGGGCGTGGGTTAGAGAGAGAGTGTAGAGAGCTGAAGAATTATAGTAATTAAATAATAAAATAAATAAGAGAAAAAGATTATTTAAAAGGGGTTTCAGCAGGGTCTCGTCGACGAGTGAAGAAGTGCTTGTTGATGAGCAGTGCTCTTTGGCTTGTTGATAGGAACTCATGCCTCATCGATGAGAAGTTGCCGAGAGAACTTCTTTTAGAGCTTGAAACTCATCGAGGAGAAGAAGGTATTTGTTGATGAGGAATTGTGACTCATCGACGAGGCCACGTGGACAAGCTTTCTATACAAGCTAACAAACTCATTTTCCTATGAAAAAAACTTATAGTAAACATCTCTCTCTCTCTCTCTCTCTCTCTCTCTCTCTCTCTCTCTCTCTCTCTCTCTATCTATCTATCTCCTACGACTCCCTCTCCTTCTCTCTTCAATTCTAGCTCCATCTTTCGTCTGTTTAACAATCTAAAGTCACCACGTTACTCCTGAAAAGATTCTCTACAAATCTGACAGAGTGATTCGTTGGTTAGGCCAACTTGGGCACCATCCCAAAATTTGGGTAAGTTGATTATTTTAATATTTATTAAGGTAATTGGTTTTTCTGGGTTGAGGAAAGGTATTAGATGGGTTTATATTGATGTTTTGTTGGGGGAAATGGATTTTCAGGATGTTGAGCTAAGGAACACACGTGTGTAATTTGGAGTAATTTGTTGACTTTTCCATAAGTCAGGTAAGGGGATAAACTATGTTAGTATTTCCATGAAATTATTTATTAATATTTAGTTTTTATTTTCAAGGAAATTATGTATGTTATAGAACTAAGTTTGGAAATACTACTCTTAACAAGAAAATGATTTTAGTACAGTTCAATAGGGAATATGATTCTGTGCTGATTTTATAAATAGAACAATATTCACTTTTGTGTGGCATGAGTATGAAATTATATGATTTTATGTAATATCAGAATATTATGTTTTCAGAATCAGCATGTTATTACTATTTTTAGGAAGATATTAAAAATGATATGTGAACTATGTTTAAAGTATGGTATTGAAATAGTACAAAGATTTCAAACTATGTATGTTCAAATATATGCCGGCGTAAATGCCGTGATTTTACATGATATGATATGGTGACGTAAGGGCTATGGTTTTATATGGTATGTCGGCATAAGGGCCGTGGGTTTTATGATATGCTATGCTGGCGTAAGGGCCTCGTCGATGAACCTTAAGCCTAATATTTTTTGGACGTTCTAGATCTCTTCGTCGACAAAGCTCTAAATTTTGGCGACAAACCACTTTGGGGCTTCGTCGACGAGAACATGGACCTCATCGACGAAACTTGCACAAATCCCTTTTTATTTTCCCTTTCCTTCTTTCTCATTTATTCCTTTATTTTTCATATTTTGGTCTCTACAATCTCCCCTCCTTATAAAAATTTCGCCCTCAAACTTTGCTAACTAATACCAATAACCTTTTTATCTCATAATCCATCTTTACTGAAAAGTCAGTAGGCACCCACATAATGGTTCCGTCCCAATTTATTGCCTACCTTCACTTATGGCGGAGGAATACCGTGGTTACATATGCTATTTCGAGAGATTACAATATCCATAAAAACTCTCCCGAAGACAAAATATACACCAAGCTATAAACAAACCTACTTTATACACTATAGATACAAACTGACACTTACTTACTTCTCTACTCATCTGTTTAGCTTTGAGCATCTCTGTAATGACTCGAGGAATTTTTCAGCATCTCGTCAATGAACACAGGGGATTCATCTACGATGATATAAGAGGAGCTCGTCGCCGAGGACAGGTTTCGTCGACGAGAAAATACTGAGAGAGGTTTTTGGGCAATCTGAAATTCGTTGACGAGGGAGGAAGTTCGTCGATGAAATTCCTTAAGGACTCGTTGACGAATCTGGTGCTATAAATAGTGAAAGCCTGAATTTTTCAGTAGAAAACTGGCACAAAAATTCCCTCTCTCTTTCTCTAAAACATCTCCCACTCCTTCTCTCTTTGATTCCGGGTCCGTTGTTCACTGGATTGAAGATCTAAGGCCACCACGACGCTCCTGACGAAGTTCTCTACAAGTCTGTTAGAGCTGATCGTTGCCGGAGTTAGTTTGGAATTTATCCCAAACTCAAGGTAAGGTGTTTTATTTAGAATATACTTTCCCTTCAGTTATAGGAAATGTTGTATGCAGGAAAATACTGATGTTTTGTTTTGGGGGATGCCGTTTTCAAGGTGTTGAGTGGAGAACCCTGCGGGTGTAGGGCTAGAGTTCAGTGAAAGTTTTTCAGAAAATAGGTAAGGGAAATATGCTATGCTAGGCAATTTTACATTTCAGCATAAAGTGTATGTTTTTACCAGATTATTATTATTCACAGCAGAAATTATATATATATATATATATATATATATATATGCATGTATACCAGTTATTATACACAATATGAATTTTTAAAGTATGTGTGGCATGAGTACATGTTATTGATATGGAGTTTTAAGCAGTTTTTCAGTATTTCAAGTTATACAGATGTAGTAGATATTTTCAGATTTTATACAGAAAGAATATGTATACATATACAGTTTTACTCAGATGATTACACAGATAGATATTTAACAGTATATAGATAGAACAACATATACAATATATATAGAAAGTTATGTTTTCCTAAATGCGATAACAGTCAGAGAGTAGAAACAAATTATACAGATAGGAAGTACTGACAGATTATACAGATAGAAAGTACAGACATAATATACAGTTATAACATCAAGATGCTATAGATATTAAAGAATTTACATTACAGAGTTATGGTCTTGTGGTTATTTTGGAAACATAATGAAAACAATATAAAGAGTATAGTATATATATATATATATGGTATCAAATCTCGGTGAAAAGATTACAGACAGATACAGTACAGATATAAAATATAGAGCACGATACCATTGTTATTATAGATAGAGTGCAACCACATATCTTAGATAGTGTGTGGGTACCGTCAACCGTGCTCGGAGAGTTTGCAGCTCCCTAATTTGCTGGTTTGAGGGGGCCGGTTTGATGAGGTAGCAGCCAATCCCAAGCTTAGGAGTGGATGCAGTTTGGTAGGGCTGAGGTAGAGTAGAGTACAGTGACTTACCTAGAGGGCCGACCAAGTTAAGTCCTGCCTACGGGCCGCACATCCCTGTCATGAGGGGTTAAATCATGACATATAGAGTTTCAGGGTTAAAGCACAGTTATGTATATGTATACAATTTTACAGCTTTTGTATATGTAGTATGATATTAGCAGTATGAATGATAGAAAGTTTAGAAGATACAAATATTTTAAGCTACTATATATGTGATATATGTGTTTTACAAATTTGCCAGAGCATGCAATTTCAATTATAATTGTATAGTTATATGACTCGGTCGCCACACACTAGTAATAGCATATTTCCACTTACTGAGCATCGTCTCACCCCATTACTCTTATCATTTTTCAAGTGAGCTAACTAGGTGAGTAGATCAGGCTCGTGGATAGGGAGTTTATTTGATTACCTTGGTTGTAGGATAAGTTTATAATATATTTTTGTATTTTTAGGGTAGATGATATTGGAGGGAATTATTTTGTATGGCTATGGTTTGTATATACTGGATTCTGGTATTGTATAGTATATGTGGTTGTATGACTTATGTTTCCGCTGCATAGGTATGATTATATATATATATATATATATATATATAAATGATTTGAATTTTGAGGTCGTTACAATCTTTGAATAACTATGGATACTTCTGATGTATCTCTGACTCTAACTCCCACAAAGCTTCCTCTACTGCATGATTACACAAAAGTACCTTCACTAATGAAATCTTCTTTGTATGCAGCTCCTGCTCCTTACGGTCTAAGATCTGAACTGGTATCTCCTCATATGCTAATGTGTCCCTGAGTTCCAATGACTCGTAACTGATCACATGTGAAAGATCTATAATATACCTCCTAAGAATGGATACGTGGAACACGTCATGAATTCTAGACAATGCAGGAGGTAATGCTATCCTGTACGCCACTGAACCGACTCTCTCCAAAATCTCAAACGGTTCGATGTACCTAGGGCTCAGCTTGCCCTTCCCAGCAAACCTCATCACTCCTTTCATCAGAGCATTCTTCAAAAGTACAATATCACCTTTCTCTAACTTTAGCTCCCGGTGACTAGTATCCGCATAACGTTTCTACTAACTTTGAGTTGTCTTTATTCTCTCCCTAATAACCTGGATCTTGTCAGTGGTTTGCTGGACAAACTCTAGCCCTAAAATCTACAGCTCACCGACCTCTTACCAATACAATGGAGATCGACATCTCTGACCATACAGTGCCTCATACTGTGCTATCCCGATGCTAGCCAGATAACTGTTATTGTAGGTGAACTCAACTAATGGCAGATGTTTGATCCAATTGGCCCCCAAAACTCAGTACATACGCCCTCAACATATCCTCTAAAATTTGGATGGTCCTCTCTAACTTACCATCGGTCTGCAGGTGAAACACTGTACTAAATGTGAGTTGAGATCCTAATACTTCCTGAAGACTCTTCCATAACTAGGAAGTAAACCGCGGATCCCTATCTAAAACAATAGACACTGGTACCCCGTACAATCTGACAATCTCCTAAACATATAACTCTACTAGCCTATCCATGGAATAATTGACTTTAACCGGGATGAAATGGGTTGTCTTCGTCAATCTATCAACCACAACCCAAATCACATTCTGCTCGTGAAGTGCTGATGGCAATCTCGTGACAAAGTCCATTGAAATGTGCTCCCACTTCCATTTAGGAATAAGAAGTGGTTGCAACAATCTTGTTGGCCTCTAGTACTCGACCTTCACCTATTGGTATGTCAGGTACTACTCTATGAAATAGGTAATCTCTCTTTTCATGTTAGACCACTAGAAAGATTCTCGTAGATCCCTGTACATCTTCGTACTTTTTGGATATACTATATAGAGCGAATGGTGTGCCTCATTTAGAATGACTTATTTGATCTCGGTGTCATTTGGTACGTAGATCCTGATATGGAATCTCAACACCCCATTATTTGAGATGTTGAAATCCGGTTTCAACCCATCTCATACTCCCTCTATAACCTCTATCAGCTCCGCATCTTTTGTCTGAGCTATTTTGATTCTCTCCCGTAAGGTTGGCTATAACATCAAGCTAGCAATGAAAGCCTGATGATATCCTTCCACTAACTCCACACCTAACCTTTCCAAGTCCATACCAATTTGATACTGAATCCCAACTCCAAAAATTGCTGCATGCTCTAACTTACGACTCAAAGCATCAACTACCACATTAGCTTTTCTTGGGTGGTAACTAATGGTACAATCGTAGTCCTTTATTAACTATAGCCATCTCCTCTGCCTCATGTTCAGCTCCTTCTTAATGAAAAAGTACTTAAGGATTTTATGATCGATAAAAATCTCACACCTTTCACAGTACAAGTAATGCCTCTAGATCTTCTATGCATACACTACCACTACTAATTCCATATCGTGTGTTGGGTAGTTCTTCCCGTACTCCTTGAGTTGATGAGAAGCATAAACAATTACCTTTCCCTGTTGCATTAGAACACACCCAAGACCCTTCTTAGATGCATCATTGAAGATTACAAATCCACCATCCCCCGATAGAATGGTCAGAATTGGAGCAGTAACCAACCGCTGCTTCAGTTCTTGGAAACTCTACTCACACTCATCAGTCCATTCAAACTTTATGTTCTTCCTCGTGAGTTGCGTCAATAGACCTGATAGCCCAGAGAACCCTGCAACGAATCGTCGGTAGTATCCTGGAAGACCTAGAAAACTCCTGACCTCCTGAACATTCTTCGGTCTCGTCTAGTCCATTAGCACTTCTATCTTACTCGGGTCCACTGATATCCCTTCCTTGGAGACTACATGCCCTAGGAATTCCACTTGCTCTAACTAGAACTCACATTTTTTAAATTTCGCAAATATTTTCTTTTCTTTGAGCACCTAAAGTACCAATCTCAAGTGAACTGCATGTTCCTCAAGACTTCTCGAGTAAATCAGGATGTCGTCAATGAAAATTACCACGAATTGGTCTAGATACTCGTGGAACACCATATTCATCAAGTCCATAAAGGCTGCAGGAGCATTAATCAATCCGAAAGGCATAACTAGAAACTCATAGTGGCCATACCTAGTTTGGAATGCAAGGTTTGGCACGTCTTCCATTTTCACCTTCAGCTGATGATACCCGGATCAAAGATCAATTTTAGAGAAGACCTATGTGCCTTGTAGTTAGTTGAACAGATCATGAATTCTAGGTAACGGGTATTTGTTCTTCACTATTACTTTGTTAATATCTTGATAGTCGATGTACATCCTCATCGACCTATCCTTCTTCTTTACAAACAGCACTGGTGCTCCCTAGGGTGAAACACTTGGTCGGATGTAACCCTTATCTAGTAGCTTATGTAACTGCTCCCTCAATTACCCCAGTTATGCTAGAGCCATTCTGCATGGAGCTTTTGAAATCGATGTCGTGCATGGAGTCAACTCTATTGCAAACTCTACTTCACGATCAGGAGGCAATCTCAGCTAGTCCTCTAGAAACATATCCATAAATTCACTTACTACAGAAATATCCTCCAGTTTACGTTCCTCCCTCGATGCCTCTTTTATAAATGTTAAATAGCCCTGACATCCCTTTTGAAGTAATCTCCTTGTCTGCATGGTCGAAAGGATTCACGGTGCGGAGTGCACACACGACCCAAAAAATCTAAACATCAGATCCGCGAGAGGTCTGAACATTACCTCCTTCCTATGACAGTCAATACTGACATAACTGGCTGCTAACCAATCCATACCCAGAATAAGACGAAAGCTATGCATATAAAATATAATCAACCTAGTTGGCATCATTCTCCCCTGAATCTTTACTGGACAGTCTCAGATTACTTTGTTACACACTATCCTTGCCCCTATTAGTGTAAGCACCTCTAACTCAACATCTAATGACTATGGTTCTACCCTGTACAACTTAATAAATTCTTGAGAAATGAAGAAATGTGTTGCACCTAAATAAATAATATAGTAGCACTATTCAAAAAAATGGAAATAGTACCTATCACCATGTCACTAGTGTTCTTAGCATTGCCAGGAGTTAAGGAATATACTCTCACCTGAGTTATACCCCTCTGGTAGTTTCCACGTGGTGCCTGGCTACACTCTGATGCTGCTGCTGTTGAGGAGGTGGACCATTTGACGGCGTGCGACACTCTTTTATCTTATGTCCGGGCTAACCACACTGGTAGTAGTCACCTAGTCCGCATTCTCCCAAATGCCACTTGCCATGCGTAGGGCAAATAAGGTGTGATATGGTACCTTGAAATGCCCTAGCACCTGTATCCTGATGCTGACATCTGGTGTGCCCATATTTTCTCCAAGAACCCTGCCTCGCACCAAAATACGAACTAAAGGGTGCTGGTGGCCTCTTATTTGGAATGTGAGCCTCGCTATCCTCCTGTAGGCTTTCCTCTACCACGGTGGCCTTATCAACCAAAGTAGTGAAGTCCTGAATTTGTAGTATCACTATCTGCTGACTCTATGAGTCTAATACTATTTTGATAATGACAAATCACTTGGTATTTGATCTGTGCATTAAGATTGTGAACATGAACAATATTTAGCATGCACAGAAGGTTAGAAAGTTATGGAATCCATGAGGATTAAAGGACATACAACTTAGCAAAATCCATGGAAATAAAAGAGTAAAAGAATGAAGATGCAAGCGACAAGTTCAAGATCGTCATGGGAATGGATATTTAGAACTGAATGCATTTACATATTCTATATAATTTAATTCGAAGCTCAAAATATACCCTAGATTGACCTTAGGACTTATGCATCTCATGAAAATCTTTTAGGGGTTCTTCATTGACTTAGAGACTATTTAAAACCTCGAAAAATGCTTTATGAAGAAGCAAAGCAAGAAAGCAAAAAAGTTTTTTGAAAATAAAATAAAATAAAACTGAAGTTGGATTGCCAGATGATTGAGGATTATCCTCAGATGTTTGAAGATGCAACTTCAGACGACTGAAGTTTTACTTCAAACATTTGAAGAATTTCCTCAAAAAATTGAAGAATTAGTTCAGTTATCTGAAGAATTAATTGTTGAAACGCATAACAGACATAACACCTTTAGACGTTTGAACCTTCAGTTCAGTTGTCAGAAGCAGGGACTTCATAAGTCTGAAGCTTAAGTTCAGTCATTCGACCCTTTGTCAGTTTAATTTTTCAAAGCCTTAAGGAACATCAGACGTTTGAACCCTAATCTTCAGTCGTCTAAACCTAGGGGAAGTTTAAATTTTTGATTTTTAGCGAGAGAATACACGGGTTATACACTTGATCAAATTGATCCAACCATCAGGACTTATCTTAAAGCCAAGATTACCTATACAATGAACCTCTAAACCTTAGTGCCCCAACTTTTTTGGATAATATTGAGAAACTTGAACATATTGCAATATGTTTGCCTGCACTCCAACTATATTCATCAAGTTTAAACAAATCATCTCAGCTTTTCAAAGGGATTTCATCTACACATCTTGAAAGCAAACTCTAGTGATTGAGGTTTGGTAAACAAGGGATTGGTTTTTTTTTTTCAATATAATGATATCTTGAAGATTTTTCATATGTCATTTTCATACATCTATTACTCTTATTGAAAAAGGAAAAATCTTGTGTTGATACATAAGAATTTATTTGTGAAAGAATTTTCTAACATTGAATATTTGAAGATCTTCAAGTTCTTATTTTCAATCAAATACTCAATATTTTGTTATTGTGAAATCTACTTGATTGAAAAGTCTAAAGGTTTTTATATATTTGTGAGAAATTTTGTTGTGACAAGTAGTGTTTAAATCTTTGCAATATTCAAAGTCTTTTATTTATTCAAAGATTCAACTTCAAAAATTATTTGATAGCAAGAACTTAGATCATCATAATATTCAAGATCAATTTTTTAATAAGATCACATTTGGTATTCTTGCATCTAGTAAGTTGAACTAAAACCCTAAGTTCTCCAAAGCATTTACTTATGTAATTATTTTGGGAGATTTGATCAAAGGGAAATTTTGTGAAACATATCATTCATACAATGATTACATCCTTACATTCATACTGAGCTTCAAGTTTTATCATATGGATATGTGTTAAGTTTTCCATTATACTCACTAGCTTTGTTAGAAGCACTATTGAGTTGTTTTGTAGATTTGAAATTCTACATTGTAATCACGGTTCAGGTTGTGAACTGGGTGAGAAGGAAGTTGTGCCTCTTGTAAGAAGTGGATGTAAGGGAAGCTCTGTTTCGGTTAAAGGAGCAGGGATTTAGTGGAATCCTTGAGTGGATTGCTCAAGGTGAGGACGTAGCCGGGTTGGCTAAACCTCGTAAAAATTGTGTTTGCCTTCTCTCTTCCTTTACTCCTTTTAATTTTTGCAAACCATTTCATTACCTATCTTACATGTGTGTATGTTGAATAACCTCACAAGAACTTGATAATTAATTGAGTAAAATATAATTTATTGAGATAATAATTTGAATTAATTTCAAACCTCTGTAATTAATTTATTAAATATAGAAATAGGGATTAAGTGGTAAAATAATCTTAATGATTTTAAAATACCCAATTCACCCCCCTCATGGGATTACTCCTAAATTAAGACCGTCTACTTCTAGATCTCCTTCTTTAGTCCCCTCTGAAACTCTCAAGCTTTTCTTGCCTCATCTGGTACCATAAATGGAGCAAAGAGAGACAACACCATGAATCTGGCGGTGTATTGTTGCACCGTCAGTTGCCCCTAGGTCAGGATCATAAACTCCTCCATCTTCGCATTCCTGATCGTGGCTGGAAAGTATCACTTAAAGAACACCCCTCTGAAATGGCCCCATGTTGTCACCACCTACACTGGCCTCTGCTCCTCCAACATCTTCACTGATTCCCACCATCTCTCGGCTTCTCCAATCAATTTAAGGGTCACATAGAGCACCTTTTGCTCATCTGTGCAACATAGAACAACCAAGATCTTCTCAATCTCTCGAATCCAATTCTATGCTTGGATTGGGTCTGTACTCCCTGCAAAGGTAGGAGGCTTCAGTCGGTAAACTGATCAATAGAATCTCCCAACTTAGCTGTGGGACGGTCTTGCCTCCTAGTATTCCGTGTAACATCTGTCATAAACCATTGGACAAAGTCCCGAAACGCTACTATAGAGTCACTGCCACCCTCATAGGCAACTCCCTCGCTGCTACTGCCTCCAGCATTGATAATATTATCCCTGGACTCCACCCTAAAGAAACAATTGAGAAAAATATTTAGAATCTTAGTACCTTTCATATCTGCTACAACTACAAAACCATAAGAATTACTTAATAACTTATTGCTCGTAATGACGACACACTCTGCCAGTTTACTACTTTCATTTTAACTCAAGTTCCACCCCTCCACTTCGAAACAAAATCGTTAATGGATTGCCCTGATTTTATAAACTCGTTGACTAATCCAGAAAAACACAGAAGTTCGCCAATGGATTTCTATCTCCAGGCTTATAAAGCAAAACTCAACATTCCTATTTTACTTGTTCCTATCTTCCTATACTCTGGTATGACCTCCTAATCTCGTCTAACCAAGTCTACAGGACCTAACAATCTGGTTAGCTCTGATACCAACTGTAGTGCCCCGATCCACCACATGGGCTCGGAGTGCTAGAAAACATAACATAAAACAAGATACTCTTTGATACCATAAATAAGAGGGTCTGACCCCAAAGGGTTCACGGTTGCCCTATCCATAAAATACATACAATAAAGTAGCGGAAAAGTTCCATTCTCAAAATACCATTCCAAATTTTTAAGTCAATACTATTACATAAATACTTCCAATGTTTCTATTACAATCCTAAAAAGATAACCTGATTATAGTCTAGTACTTGCACGTGTACTTACAAAAACGACTCCCAAAACATTATGCTCCAAAACCCACTAGAACGCTAGGTCCGGTTTTCTGTAGGACGTAAAACAAGATTTGTATATTGGGGTGAGACACTTCTTAGTAAGATGGATCAGATTAAATTAGTGTGTGATTACATGAGTTTATTCCAACAGAAAACAATAGTAAGTTTAACTGGAATGAGTTACGCAGTTAAAACATTCTCAACCCTGTAATATATATATATATATATATATATATATATATATATATATATATATAAAATTCTTGCAAAAGATAGTGTAGCTCATTACAAGCAAGAGTTCCCAAGGTTGGCGTAGGATACATGCCTATACACTGTAAAATCCCTCGACTTGGTACTCAAAGTTGTAACTCCGCTCATTTTATTTTTAAATCATATATATGCATATCGAACTCCTCCCTACCTAGGAACACCACATAAACACCATTTACTTCCCCCATGGTACGGGTTGTGTGGTCTGTAGACCTGATCTAGCTCTGGCGGCCCACTAGTCTGATCACTTCAATGTTACAAGTCCGCTTTGGTCATTTCCTACCCTGGATCAAACACCAGTGCTAGTGACCAATCGAATTTTCAGATACCCACCCTTACCTATAAGGTGTGGTTGCATTGTATCATCCATTTGCAATGGTACCGTGCTTCCATAGTAACCAGCTCCTCAGGTGGTTCATACATCATATATACAATTTATAATGAAAGCACAGTAACATGTTTTCATTCCCCAAAGCATTTAAGCAATTCCAATATTTTTCAGAAACTCATTCATTCATCAGCATTAACAGGCATACATAGCCCTCGATCTTAAACCAGTATCTGATTTTCCACATCCCTGAAAACAATTTGGAACTCTAGTTCCCACATTTCGTACCAAATATTCCTCAAATTCAGTTTATTCACAATTACCATCTTATGTCACACTCATTTGATTAAATATTCTATAATATAATAAATGGTTCGTAAAGCTACAATTTACATAAAACAGGGTTTCAAGCATCTCCAACTTTTAATATAATAAGAATATATAAGTTTAACGAAAAATAGAGACCATACCCCAAGACCCTAATTTTCCCGAAATCATAAAATATTGTTTAACTTGTTCAAATTTCAAAAATAATTTATGTAAAACAAATCCCTGCCTCACAAGAAAGCCCCCTAGAAATCCCAAACTCCACGCCTTACAGTGTTTGTAGTTCAAAATCCTGAAACCACATTTTCCTTAAATAAATCAATACAAACCCTAGATCAGGAACCGTTAATCATTTCCTAGGCTTCCCTATGGATTAGAACAACCATGAAGCCTTAAAATAACCTACTTATTCAAATTTTGGAGAAATGCCCGAAATGCTCAAATCAAAGATCTACTTCGTTAGACTTGTAGAGAATCTCCCCTAGATCCTTATAGTAACTTCCGATCCTTGAATCTATCAACGAGCAAAGAGAGATCATAGAGAGAAAAAGAGAGTGTGGGTGTGGGTTAGAGAGAGAGAAAGTGAATGAGAGAAATTATGTTTCTTAATGAAGAAGTAAACAAAATTTCTATTTATAGACCCCTTGGCTCGGTCAAATTTATCGACGAAATGACTCCTTCATCTACGAGCCATATAAGGTCATTCATCAACGAACGAAGGGCCTCGTCCATGAACCCTAAGCTTGATATTTTTCGGACATTCTGGATCTCTTCATCGACAAAGCTCTGAATTTCGGCGACGAACCACTTTGGGACTTTGTCAACGAGAACATATGGACCTCGTCGACGAAACCTGCTGAAACCCTTTTTTATTTTCCCTTTCCTTCTTTCTCATTTATTTCTTTATTTTTTCAGATTTGGGTCTCTACACATAGTCTGGGGTAAGTCGAACCTCGTAAAATTCCGTGTTTGCATCTCTCTTCCCTAAACTCTTTTAATTTTTGCTTGCATTTAATTGTCTATTTTGCATGTATGTATGTTGCTGAATATTATGTGCACTTGAGAGTTAATTGGGCATCTAAATTTATAAAGATGTTAATCTAAATTAATTTCATTAGATAGCTTAATAAATTGAAACCTAAGTATTCCCTAACTTGTGAGTATTTTATTAAAAATTATAATAGGGTATAAGTGATAAAATAATTTTAAATAATTTTTAAATACCCAATTCACCCCCTTCTTGGGATTACATCTAAATTAACATTTGGTATCAGAGACTTGTTACATAAACTTAATTGTTTCTTTGTAAAAATCACAATGACATACATTGGTGTAACCCCATTCAGTGAGGGACACTCATCCACACAACCACCCATCTTTTGTGGTGAGAATTATACTTATTGGAAACAAAGAATGTGCATCTTCCTTAAAAGTACTAACGAGAAAGTATGGAAGATTGTCTCTAGAGGAGACTATGTCCCTATGAAAAGTATTAATAAAGAAAGTGTACCTAAGGCTGAAGAGGAATACACAGATAATGATTAGAAATCAGTTCAAGTTAATGCCACTACTATAAATCTTTTTGTATTGTGCATTAGATGCAAATGAGTTAGTCATGACCTATAAGACTGCTAAAGAAATTTGGGAAAAATTAGAAGTCACCTATGAAGGTACCAAAGATGTAAAGGATAGTAGGATAGATAGGCTCACAAGTGATTACGAAGCTTTTAAAATGACTACTGATTAATCTATTCAATCTATGTACACGAGATTCACCCACATCACAAATTCATTACATGCTCTTGGTAAAACTTACCCCACTTATGAGATGATCAAAAAAATTCTTAGGGGACTACCACTAGTTTGGGAGGCAAAAGCCACTACTATAGCTGAAGGAAGGAACCTAAAGGCGATGATAGTAGATGAGCTAATCGGGTCACTCATAGCATATGAGCTAATAATAAATGAAAGACAGAGTGAGCAGAATAAAACTAAGAAAGTAACAACCCTCGAAGCATCATCCAATAATTCTAGTGAAGAAAGTTGTTCAGAATCATAAGATAATATGGCCCTTCTAACTAAAAAGTTTGGAAAGTTCCTGAAAACGAACAAGAAGTAAACCAAGAATATCCAGGACTCAAAAATAGAAAAGGGAGAGTCAAGTAGAAGGAAGCAAAACAATGATCCTCCTACTTGCTATAATTGCAGAGAAGTTGGGCATATCAAGCCAGATTGTCCCCAACTGAAGAAAATGTACAAAAAGAAGAAGAAGGCACTAAAGCTTGGTTGAGATACACACAATACCAGTATTTCAGACTTTGAATTTAGCGATGACTAGATTGTGAATTTGTGTCTGATGGCTCACGAAGACCACGAGGTACAATCTTTTTGCTCCGCCTCATCTTATTATTCCAGTGATTCAAAAAATGAAAATAGCATGCTTTCTTATGATGAACTGCAACTAGAATGTTTGTATACTCTTAAAATGCTTGAAAAAATGACTAAGAATAATTTTGAGTTGAAATTAAAATTAAAGGAATTTTCAAAGTTGGTAGAAAGTCAAAATGAATCCCATGCATCTCTAATAAAAGACAAGGATTTGAAAATTGAGGAGTTAGAAAGGAATTTGAAAGATAAATCTAAGATTATTTGTAAATTTACAGAGGGTCAAAATAATTTTGAAAAACTCCTTAGAGCTCAAAGAAATTCCCTAGAAAAAGAAGGCCTTGGTTTTAATGGAAAGGAAAACCTCAAACATAAACATCTTTATTGGGATATTTTGTGAGAGAATCGAAATCTTATGTTCCAACTAAACACTCTTATAGATATACTATGTGTTTTAAATGTAAGAGGTTAGGTCACATAAAATCTGACTGTCATTTTAAGAACAAAGATATTAAAATTAAGAAAGTCTAGAAAGTCAAAGGAGAGTCTAGTACTGACCCGCATGGACCCAAGAAAATATGGGTACTAAAACAAGTCAATTGATTGACCATTGTTGGTGCGCTTGAGATCATCCTTATCAAAGGATAAATGGTATATGGATAGTGGATGCTCTCGACACATGACCGCAGGAAAAGCCAAGTTCTCATCCATCAAACCTAAAGATAGAGGATTTGTCACCTTCGGCGACAGTGCAAAAGGTAGAATCATTGGAGTTGGTAAGGTTGGTAAGGAACCTTCCCTTGTTATTGATAATGTGTTATTAGTTGATGGTCTAAAACATAATGTGAATTTTGGTGTTATCCGAAGAGGGGTGGTGAATTTGGTATTTTAAAAATTAAGTCTTTCAAGTTCTAATTTTGAACATAATTAATTACAAACTAGCAAACTACTTACAACTCCCTCAATGTTTTTTAATTAGTCAACCCAATGAGTGATTTTATCTATCAACCTAATTTACCAAATTACTTTGTATACCTGCTATATATTTAAAATATTCACAAGATTCACACAAGCAAGATTATGCAGAAATTAAATAGAGGTAAGGGTAAGAGAGATGCAAACTCGATTTTTATGAGGTTCAGCCTACCCTGGCCTATGTCCTTGCCTTGAGTAACCAACTCAAGGATTTCACTAAAAATCTGCTCCTTTAACTAGGACGCAACTTCCCTTACAATCTACTACTTACAAGAGGTGTAGCTTCCTCCTCAACCCCGATTCACAGACCGAACCGTGAATACAAAATAATGAATACAATTTCTGCAACAACTCTAAATGCTTCTAACAAAGCTAGTGACTACAAGATAAATCCTAGTACATAATCATATGATAAAATCTTGAAACTCAATATGTATGTAACAATATGATCTTTATGTGAAGAATGAGATGCTTCACAAATCTACCCTTTAATCAATATCTCCCAAAAAATAATTTTAGAAATAAATGCTATGGAGAACTTAGGCTTTGATTTTAAAGTACTTTATGCAAGAATATAAAATAAGATCCCCAAAAAAGTAGTCTTGAATAACACATAGATCTAAGTTCTTGCTATCAAATAATTTATAAAATTAAATCTTTGTATAAAAATATAACTTTGAATATTGCAAAGATTTAAACAAAATATTTGATAAATATTCCTCAAGAATATGTATTTAGAATCTTTGAGAACTTGCAATCAAATAGTTTTTGTAATAACTAAAAATCAAGTCTTTGAATGAAAATAAGAACTTGAATATCACAAAGATTCAACCTTTAGCAAAATCCTTCTCAAATAACTTTCACAAGTAATAACACGAGGATTTTTCTTCTCAATAAAAAAATAGTAGATATATGAGTATGAGATATGAAAAATCTTTGAGATATATATATTGAAAACACAAATCAATCACTTATTTATCAAACCTTAATCACCATGGATTGCTTTCAAGAAGGGTAGATGAAATCTCTTTGTAAAGCTGAGATGATTTGCCTAAAGAGTATGGATGCAGTAGAGTATTGGAAATTTTTTTGAATGGAGGCACACTTAGCACAAGATGTGAAAATATGTCTCTAGAACTCTTGTTTCTTATGTTTTTAGGATTTTGGGAGTGTTTAAATAATGTTCTCACCATCAAATTTTTTTTCCGGCCATTGGATCATGGAGATTAAACATTAATCTTTTCGTATTTGCACTGGAAAGTCGTTCTGCACCGCAACCTTCATCGATGAATGGGTACATTCGTTGACGAGTGTACAAACCTCATTTATCAACAAAGCAATAAGTTCGTTGATGAGAACACTGTCTGAACTTTTTGGGCTCTCGGTATTTTTTCATCGATGAGACAACATTGTTCATCACCGAATGACCTTCATAAGTTCATTGATGAGGCCATGGGGTTCGTTGACGAGGCCTCTAAAATTTTTCCCTATAAATTCATTCAACCTAGAACTTTATGAAATGCATGAGTCCTAAGGTCAGTATAGGGTATATTTCAGCTTCGAATTATATCATATGACATGTAAATACATTCAATTCTAAATACCCATTTGCATTGAACATCTTAAACTTGAAACTTGCTTCTTCATCCTTTTGTTCTTCTAGTTCCATGGATTGAGCCAAGTGATATATACTTTTGGTTCCTCATGACTTTCATACAAATTTACCGTTCGTGCATTCTAAATCATGATCTTATTCACAAACTCACCTGCACATGTGAAATACCAAGTGATTTGTCATTATCAAAATAGGATTGGACTCATAGAGTCAACAATGTTGGCCTAACATGGCTTTTCATTCTTATTTTGATGATAATAAATAAAGGATGATTTAATATGTGTTGGTTAAGTGGTGATGTTTTAGGAAAGATAAAGTTTAAAAGAAAAACAATGGAAAGCTCATGGACTCAAAAAGCCACATTCATATGAAGAGTGATCCAAAAGAAGCTCAAGCAACACCAACATGAGTAAAGTGCATGTGGAAACTTAAAGCTAACTCAAGCTCAAGTCAAAAGGGACATAAGGCAAAATAACATGGAAGACTTGAAGATTAGAGTTTTAGGCTTTAAGAACAATATTATAAGTACTTCATGTTTAAATATCTCATGAAATATTTTGAAGCTCTTTAGGGGTAATTATGGATTTAGAGACCTTACTTCAAACGCCGAAAAATGTTTTATAAGTAATCAAAGCAAGAGAGCAAAGAATTTTTGAAAATTAAAATGAAAAACCAGAAAAGTGGCTGCCTAGAAAACTGAACTGATATTCCATAAGACTGAAGTATTGCTTCAAACAACTAAAGTTTAACTTCAGTCTATTGAAGAATTTCTTCAGAATATTGAAGAATAAGTTTAGTCTACTGAGGTTTTTTCTAATGGAATATTGAAGAGGTCGTACACCCTCTAAAGACTAAACCCTCAGTTCAGTCATCTAACCATATATCCAGACTAAATTTTTTAATGTTTTAAGGTACTTTAGAAGACTAAACCTGACACTTCAGTCTATTGAACACTATTAATGGTTACATTTTAAAAATGTTTTAAAATCCAAATAAAGGTTTCTTGTGCCCCAAAATTTATGAAAACTTGGGAAATACTCCAAGTAATCTTGGGCAACATGAAATTACTTTTGAAAGCCTATAAATACATGGTTTTAGCAAATTAAACTTCCAAGAAATTCAAAATCTATTTATAAGCTGAAATTTTTGTTGCTCTCTCTCGCTCTCATCCTTGCACAACTAATTTGCTAATATTTTTGAAAGTGCTGATCATTCTACCCTGAGTTCTAATTTCTAATTCTCATATGGAGAAGGAACTTGGTGAAATCTTACTTGAGCTTCATTCTATTTGACTTTGATATTTGAATATTGAAGTATATTAATGCTTTTAAATTGTACTAATCGGCTCTTTGTGAGAATGTTATTGTACGCAGAGATTCTTTTTTGTATTCTTGCAGTGTATTAATGATTCCAGGTTGTTGGATCGTTGGACCAAACATGGGGTATCGCTTGGAGAAGGATCACTACCTTTAAAGAGGGAATTGTAACGGTTTGCTCCACCCGAAAAGGAGTGTACTAGTGGAATCCTTGGGTGGTATTGGCCCAAGGTGAGGACGTAGGTTGGGGATAAGCAAAACCTCGTAAAAATCTCAGTGTCTCTTTTTCCCTACTATTTATTTTCAGCATCTATATACGTTATGCTGTGTGTATGCAAAGTGTAGGCAGCTGAGAACAAAAACTGAGATTAAAAGAAGACTTTTAATATAAGAAAGTATGTTTTGATTAAACTTTTGCGGAAACCCAAGGGAGTACATTGTTTAATTGTTTGCAAAAATCTTAATTAATAGAGTGCAAAAAATAAATAAATAATTCAATACAAGGCTTACAAATATACATAGGGCTACAAACAAGCAAATATCTTGAGTTCTTGCAAAAACTGAAATTACCAAAGAGCTGCATACTATATCCTGGTTTGGTATTTTGTTGATCGATTATTTAAGTTTTTGGTTGGTTGTTGGATTGCTTAAGTTTTGTTTACTTGTGTTGTGATTGGTTTGTGAGTTGATTTAAAAAGCTTTGTTGTGTCTTTGATAAATTAACAAAAGGTTAAAATTTTCATAAAAAGAACAAAAATTTTAATGACCCAATTCACCCCCCTCTTGGGCTAACTCCTTCACTTTCAAACAATCTCCCCCTTTTTGATGATGACAAACACATGAGCAAAAATGGGTTATGCCTAATAAGGCTCCCCCTAAGGAAATGCATAATTTAGAATTCAGCAATATAACAATATAGTTTACACACAATGAAGTTCATACACATTGTAGAATATGCCATATTTTTTACTAGTACAACTTCTCCATATATTTCTCCCCCTTTATTTCGTTATCCTTCTTTATTTAAAATGAGAACAAAAAAATATTTTTGCTTACACACTTCTCCCCCTTTTGACATCAACATAAAGTATAAAAAACTATTCTGACATAAATATATCACATCTTTACAATCAAACTACATTTCAACCTCTTTGTTTCAAAATTGCACTGTGGAATATATCTCTCTATTGGACTCAACTTACTTCTCATCCTTTCTAATGTATCTCTATGTTGTTGAATCAAATTTCAAAGTGAATATACACAATATTTGAATATAAACATAGATAAGCAAATTAGTCCATTAAAGTCCAAAAGTGTATGTGAGCATCAACATGTGTCATGCATCTATAAAAATTTAACATGCAATGACCATTCTTTAAGTTTAATACCAAATGTAAAAAAAAATGCCAAATGTGATACTAAATGTGCACACACATCTAGTGAAAATTTTAACCAAATATTAATTTTAACTGAAGTTGCTCCCCCTTAATTATGTAGTCTAATGTAACTCTAGGCAACATCATGACTATGCATCAGACCTAATTCAAATCTAATTTGGATAGACCTATCCTCTAGAAGTGGTTTCGTGGATATGTCTACCCATTGTTCATCTGTGCATACAAATTCAAGTGTCACATCTCCTTTTTGTACATGGTCACGAAGAAAATGATGTCTAATTTCTATGTATTTAGTTTGTGAATGTGATATAGAATTCTTCGAGATGTTTATTGCACTCGTATTTTTGCATCTTATAAGAACTGTGTCATAGTGTAATCTAAAGTCCATAAGTTATTGTTTCATGTAAAGCGTTTGAGCACAAAGACTCCTGACACCGTCTCATTGACGAGGCTAGCCGTGTCAAAGGGGTTATAAATATCTTTGAGCTAGGTTAATGAGGAAGAAATAAAAATCCTCTCTCTCCCTCTCTCTCTCTCTCTCTCTCTCTCTCTCTCTCTCTCTCTCTCTCTCTCTCTAGGATTTTGGGTCGTCAGTTGCAAGAATCTATAATTCGGTGTTACCACGTGGATCAAGAGGAGAACCTCTACGTTTTTAGCGAATCAAAAATTCGTTTAAGGGATTTTCAGGTTTTGACCCAAAACCAAGGTAAGGGTCCGATTTCAGTTTCATTTCAGTATATATATAGTAGTAGTAATTATAGTGAATTATAGTTCTTGGACGTGTAGGTTTTGGGAACTCGGTTCGTAGTGTTGAAGCCGTAGAGTTCGTATTTTGGTATTTGGGAAAAGGTAAAGGGATTCTATTTATATCAATTATTTTTGAAATCGGGATCCATAAACCTATAGGTTGCGATCGTATGTATGTTTTGGCTACTTATTTGGGAAAATCTATAAGGTAAAAATGCGGGATTTTTGGGCTATAATTTTTTTGGAAAAATTGGAGGTTTCAAGTATCATCTCTATTTCTGTAGGAAAAATTGTATGTGGTATAAAACTGTATTATTGAGATGACCGTACCTGTATTTGTATTAAACTTTATTTCTTGAACTGAAAACGATATGATTTGTTGTATACTCAATTAAGTATGGAATGAAATGTTGTATGTAAAATGTTCCAAGGTTTTGTAAAATAGTTAGGGGCGGCTAATTATCGTATGCTGATGAGTATAGGGACGTGAGCTCCAAAATTGTTCCAGATTTTGTAAATAACCTAGGGGTGGCTAATTACTGTACATTGAATCAGTTAGGGGCGGCTAATTACCATACGCTGATGCCATGTCTCGGCTAATTTCCATGGGTGAGAAGGTTTGGCTCTATATTTGAGGGTGTGAAATATCGCTTGTTCTTTCCGGCTAGTCACCGATGGGTGTGAGTGGACACCATACTGGCATGATATCACTGTGAGGCTTCGGCTATTGTAGGGTATCGTTTGCTTGACTGTGACTACACTGACTGTATGTTTGGTATTGTATGTACTAGAACAGAATTATGAAAATATTGGAACTATATTATGTTATGTTTTACGTTGAAATAAAACTTGTATGCCACACGCTGATATAACCTGCTTTCTTCCTTATTGAGAGGTGTCTCACTTGGAATATACAAATGTTTTTCAGGTCCTTTGGGTAGTCGAAACTAGCATCCTAGCATCTGAAAGCATGAGTGTTGGTTAGCTGTGTTTAGTACCTGTTTAAGTACGAGTTTTGTAACCAGGTTGTCATTTTTTGGGTTTTGTAGACACCTAGAGCATGTATTGTATTTTGGAAACGTATATTCTAATTATGTATAGAATATGGTATGGTATGATGTATGTATAGAAAGATCGCTATGTATTTGATGAGTACGGATATGTGTATGAATGTGTGTAGGGTGTACGTGTACCCCACGGGGTTGGACGCTCATTCAGTGTAGTATCATGTATGTTTTTATTGATACAGAGACAGGTTAGGTTACTATATTCACACCTAGGACTCATCCGCGGGTTCGAGGCATAATAGTTTGGTATCAGAGCAAAACTAGGTTGTTAGGTCTTGTAGACTTGGTTAGGCGTAGTTATGTGTACATACCAGAGAATAGGATGTAGAAAATGGGTAGAGTAGGTCGAGAGTTTTTTTGTGGCTAGATGGGGACTCATTGGCAATTTTCTGTGTTTTTCCTAGAATAATGATTTTAGTAAAACCACGGTAAACCATTGATGGCTTCGTGTTGGTGTGGTAGGACAGACCTGGACCCGTGAGAGTATGAGTTAACATGATTAGCTTTCAATGATTATTTTAACTATGTATGATATAGGAATTCTAATTGATTCCTATCTTACTTTTAGAATGGAGCCCAAGGATAACAACTTGGATAATGGTTCCAAGGGGACTGCGAGTGACGAGTCTCCTTCTATGCCTTGGGGTTTGATGAGGCAGGTTATGTGGGACATCAGGAAAAGTGCTAGAAGACATGAACATTCTCTTACTGCTACGGGTTGTACTATAGAGAGGTTCACCCGCATACACCCTCTGACATTTACGGGAGGACCCAATCTGATAGTAGCAGAGAATATGGTGTAGAAGACCGAGAAAATATTGGAAGTTCTGCATTGCACTGACCAATAGAAGGTTCTCTATTCTACCTTTCAGTTGGACGGAGAAGCTAAAAGATGGTGGATGACTGTGAGTCTGCTTGAGAAGTAGAGAGCTAATCCATCTAGTATGACTTGGAGCCATTTCAAGGAGGTATTTTTCGAGAGATACTTCTCGATTTCCGCTCGTGACGCGAAGGTTGATGAGTTCTCTAGCCTGACATAGGGAACCCTAACAGTGCAGAAATATGTCGCCAGATATATTGAGTTATCTCATTTCGCCCTATACTTGATCGCAAATGAGTGTGAGAAGGCTTAGAGGTTCAAGAAGGGTTTGAGGAAGGACATCCATAGGCTTGTGGGGATGCTGCAGATTCGAGAGTTTTTTGTTGTGGTGGATAAAGTCGCCATAGTTGAGGCTTACCTTTAGGGGGATGAGGTGGCACAAGAATAGAGGAAGAGGTTAGTATCTTCTGGTTCTCAAACTGGTCCTCAACAGGGATAGTGGAAGAAGAAGAAGAACTATGGTTCGGGGTATTGTCAGAATATCAAACGGAAGAGTTCTCTAGGGGATCCATCCTCCGCACCATGCACCAAGTGTTGTAAATAGCACGATGGTGAATGCTAGCCATTCTGGGGTAATTGCTACATCTGTGGTAAGTCGGGCCATATATCCCGAAACTATCAGGCACAAAGGAGTGATACGCCTGCACAGAACCAGAACCGTGGAAGTAACCAGATGCCTTGAGGGAATTATTAGGCAAACATGGCTTTGGAGAGGGTTTACTCCCTTACTCTAGAAGATGCAGAACACGCTGGGACCATGGTGACATGTACCATGTTATTGCTTTCGAATAGAGTTATTATTTTATTTGATTCAGGAGTAACACATTCGTTCATATCTGTTAGTTTTGTGAAACTATGTGGGGTTGAAACCCAAGTAATGGATAAATGGTTGTCCGTGGCTACACCTACTGGGAGTATAACGATATGTAGTAAAATGTTGGAAAACTGCCCAGTGGTGATTCAAGGAAGAATGCTACCAGGGAACCTAGTAGTGTACGACATGTGTGGATTTGACGTCATACTAGGGATGGATTGGTTATTCTCTAGTTATGCAATGATTGATTTTCGTAGGAAGGTAGTAGTGTTCAGACCTCCTAGGGAGCAGGTGTATGAATTTATGGGATCATGTCTGTGTTCAACGCCACAGATTCTGTCAGCTATACAAGCAAGAAAGTTACTCTTTGAGGATTGTTAGGGATAGGTAGCTTGCATGAAGGAAACACCTCGGGATAATGTGAAACTTGAAAATATCCAAGTGGTTAGCGAATTTTTGGATGTATTCCCGGAAGACTTACATGGTTTACCTCTCGATTGTGAGGTGGAGTTCGCTATTGAGTTGCTGCTAGGCAAGGCACTAATTTCTAAAGCTCCATATCGGATGGCTCCAGTTGAACTTAGAAAGTTGAAGGAGTAGTTGTAGGAACTACTCGAAAAGGGCTTTATCCAACCTAGTGTTTCGCTTTGGGGCGCTCCAGTATTGTTCGTAGAGAAGAAGGATGAGTTGATGTGAATGTGCATTGATTAGCGCAAAACTAACAAGGTAACAGTGAAGAACCAATACCCATTGCCTCATATAGATGATTTTTTTGAACAGCTATAGGGAATGCAGGTCTTTTCGAAGATCGATCTATGGTCAAGGTGTCATCAGGTGAAAGTTAGGATGGAGGATGTTGTGAAAACTGCTTTCTGAACCAGATATGGTCACTATGAGTTTCTGGTCATGCCTTTTGGGTTGACTAATGCTCTAACGATATTTATGGACCTGATGAACAAGGGTTTCCATAAATATCTGGATCAGTTTGTAATGGTATTCATCGACGACATTCTGGTATACTCAACGAGTTTAGAAGAGCATGAAAACCATCTGAGGTTGGTACTTCAGGTACTACGGGACACCAAGTTGTATGCTAAGCTAAAGAAATGCGAGTTCTAGCTGAATTAGGTCACGTTTCTAGGCCATGTCATGTTGAAGGGTGGTATCTTAGTTGATCTAGTAAGTTAGAAGCAGTGGTTGACTGGGTGAAATCGAAGAACATACAGGATGTTCAGAGTTTCCTAGGACTAGCTGGGTATTACTGGCGGTTTGTGAAGGGATTCTTTAAATTATCTAGCCCTTTGACATGGTTGATGAGGAAGGGTATGAGATTTTATTGGAATGATGAGTGCGAGTAGAGTTTTCAGGAGTTGAAACATCGACTGGTCACTGGTCTGGTTTTAACCATCCTATATGGGAATGGTAGTTTTGTGATTTACAATGACACATCACTGAAGGGGTTGGGATGTGTGCTGATGTAATAGGGGAAAGTAATTGCTTATACTTCTCGATAACTCAAGGAGTACGAGAAGAACTACCCCACACACGATCTGGAGTTGGCGGCGATAGTATATGCGTTGAAGATCTGGAGACACTACTTATATGGTGAACAATGTGAGATCTTCACGGACCATATGAGCCTCAAATACATTTTCACACAAAAGGAGTTGAACATGAGGCGGAGGAGGTGGTTAGAACTGATCAAGGACTACGATTGCACGATTAGCTATCACCCGAGGAAGTCTAATGTGGTAGCTGATGCATTGAGTTGGAAGTTAGAGCATGCATCAGTATTTACAGTGGTAGGTCAACATTATATCAGTTAGGATTTGGATAGTCTTGGCATGGAGTTGGTGGATGGTAATCATCAGGCTTTCATTGCTAGCTTGGTGATCTAGCCAACATTATTTGAGAGGATTAAAGCAGTGCAAGCTAATGATGCAGAGTTAGTAGAGACCATAGAGAAAGTGCAGCAAGGGTTGACTGCAGATTTTAATATCTCTAAGGGAGGTGTGCTGAGGTTTGGGACCAGACTGTGTGTTCCAAATGATGATGGGATAAATAGGATGATCCTAGAGGAGGCGCATCGTTCTTTGTAGAAGGTACATTCAAGTAGTACAAATATGTATCAGGATTTATGCAAGGCCTTATGGTGGACTAGTATGAAGCAGGAGATTGCTCGATTTGTGGAGCGCTGTCTGATGTGTCAGCAGGTAAAAGCTGAACATTAGAGGCTGGCAGGGCCGTTGCAGCCATTACGTATTTTGGAGTAGAAATGGGAGCATATCTCTATGGACTTTGTCTGGGTTTCCACCAGCACTACACAGACAAAATGTCATCTAGGTAATTGTGGACATATTGACTAAATCTGCTCACTTTGTACCGATGAGGGTTAGCTACTCTTTGAATATGTTAGCAGATTTGTATGTGTAGGAGATAGTCAGAATGCATAGGGTACCGATGTCCATTATTTCAGATCGAGACCCCGATATTTACTTCTCGATTCTAGAAGAGTTTGCAGGAAGCACTAGGGATGAAGCTTACTTTAGTACAAGGTTCCACCCTCAGATTGATGGAGAGTAAGAGGGGACGATACTAATCTTGGAGGATATGTTACGGGCTTGTGTATTAGACTTCGGTTGTAGTTGGATTCAGTTTCTACCATTGGTGGAGTTTACCTATAACAACAACTTCCAGGCTAGTATCAGGATGACGTTCAAGGCATTATATGGTTGGAGGTGTCTGTCTCCTCTGTATTGAGATGAGGTTAGTGAATGGCAGATATTGGATTCCAAACTTGTACAAAAGGCTTCTGAGAAGGCCAGATTGATCAGAGATAGGATTAAATCATCTTAGAGTCGGTAGAAGAGTTATGCGGATGTTCGTCGTCATGAGTTGGAATTCGAAGTTGGGGGGTAAGATATTCCTAAGAATCGCTCCGATGAAAGAGGTGACGAGGTTCAGGAAAAAGGGAGCTGAGCCCGAGGTATATCAGACCACTCGAGGTATTGGAATGAGTGGGTCTGGTGGCCTAAAGGATTGCACTACCCCCAATGCTCTCGAGGATCCATGATGTGTTTCATATATCCATGTTGAGGAGGTACGTGTCAGATCCGTTGCATGTGATTAGTTACGAATCTTTAAAGATTGGGGATGCTATGACATATGAAGAAATACCTATTCAGATTTTGCACTGTAAAGTTCAGAAGTTGCGTACCAAGGAGATACCATTAGTGAAGGTATTGTGGTAGAATCATGCGGTTGAGGAAGTCTCTTGGGAGTTAGAGACAGAAATACACCGGAAGTATCCACAGTTGTTATGAGTGGTAGTTTTGATAGCAGGATAAGTATGAGTATGTATATATGTAGTATTCTGTCATCGTAGTAGTGTCGTGTGGTTAGTCTCTGGGAGAGTTTGTAATATTGTGAGCTCCCGAGATAGTGTATGTATGTAACCATGGTATTCCTCGACCATAAGTGAGAGTACGTATGTGTTGCGATGTCCCGGAGGCACGTGTGCCCCGGGGTGGCGAAATAAAAAATGTGTTTTAGATTTTCAGGAAAAACAAGGAATATCGGAGTCGCTACTAACCTTTTAGTATGGTTAAAACACATGATTACTATCCCATTAAGGGTAGAATGGGTCTACATTACCAGAGCTGGGGTCGGGAGTTCGGTTACACAATGGGAAGGTACGAGCACCCTCTACGCGTCTGTTCTTACAAACGATACCTAATTAATTTGGAATTATCCTTAAGTTAATTTAATAAATCCTTAAAATTACTCCTATAGTGAATTTACGAATACACATGTAAAATGAATAAATAAATAAATAAATAAATAATACAAAAATATACGTAATATATAAATATATATATATACATATTTCCTCAGAACTAAAAGTACGTGAAGCCCGAAAGCTCATGCCCTCGAATTAAAATCATAGGGATATACATACGAAAATACTTAATATCAAAAATATCATAATACTAAAATAATACCAAATTAATACAAGCACTAAAAATAGTGCAATTGACTATACCTATACTTCAAAAAGGAATAATAATAATAATAATAATAATAATAATAATAATAATAATAATAATAATAATATGAATAATAATGGTAAGTGTAATAATAACAATAGATAACAATAATGGTAATAGTAATGATAATATTAATAATAATAAATGCACTAAGGGTAATAACAATAAATGATAATAATAGTAATAATATTAATAGTAATAATAGTAAATATTGTTAATAATAACAATAAAGATAATATGCATATTTTAACTAAAAGACACTTACCTTAATATGAACACACCATCAATAATAAACATATAGAAACAATCTACTCATCAAATTATGGAAACCAAGTAGCCCTAAGGTTAGTAGGTAATTATACAAGGGTAAGCAAATAGAGAAATTATGGAAACAGTTTAAAAGCTAACACTAATATGTGAATATTTAACATGACCACTAAATGGGAAATTGTGGAAATAAATCGAACCAAAAATTGATGTACAACCCTAAAAATTAATATGCTACATAAACATTGCCTTTTTAATAGTAATATACTAATATTAAAATGATAATAATGATAATAATAACATACAAATTATAATGATATTGATGATAATAACATAAATATTCCTATAATATGATAATAATTTAAGTAATAATGTACAAATAGTATAATACTAATACAATCCATATAATAATCATACCAATAGTATACAAACAATAGAATATCAATACTAATAAAATCAATATGATAATCAATATAATAACAATACTAACAACAATATCCAAACAATATAGTAATTTTACTAATAATGATATACAAACAACATAATAATAATATAAAAATAATACAATAATGTTATTAATGATAATATACGAGCAATATAATAATATCATTAATACTAGTATACCAACAATATAATACTGATGACCGGTGCGGCGGACCGTAAAACGGACATCGTTGACGGTTGTGGACACTCGGCGATATTAAAAAATAATAATAATAATAATAATAATAATAATAATAATAATAATAATAATAATAATAAACAAACAATATTATAATATATTAATAATGATAATATTCCTGAAAATGATATACAAATTGTATACTGATATATATATATATATATATATACTCATATATACCTAGCTGAATGCCAGAGCTACAGGTCAGACCAGGGGCTGTCGCTGCTGTGATGCTGGTCATGATGGCGACGGCGTGGCATCGGTGGCGGTGAGTTGCAGAGGGTCCTCGCGAATGGTTGCAGCAAGGAGGATAGTGGTTCAGGCGACCATGGGGCCGCTCAGCTCTATGGCGAGAGGAGCAGCAAGGAAGGCTGCTTGGCGTGCTCTGTGCGTCCGAGATGGGTACAGAGATGGTGCTGTGTGGGGGGTTGGTGCTATGTGTGGGTGTCGTGGCTACAAGATGGAATGCCGGAGCAGGTCAGCTCTTCACAATACGAGACCCTAGGCGAGATTTAATCAGGGAACCTTAATATTTTGTTTAATATTTTTTTTTTCTTTCTTCTTTTTTCATGTCCGGATTCATATTTTCTCATTGACATAATTAAATTTCAAAATTAATACTAACTGTAAATTGACAAATTATGTAAACAAATAAAAATAAATTTAATAAATCTATAGAAATCATAGATTGAAACAATATTACCTAATTATTATTATTATTATTACAAATCGAACGATGAGCAAGGCTTTAGAGATATCAGATTCTTGCCGAATACAACACTCTAACCTTAAACTTCTAAAATCTAAGAAAAAATAGAAAAAAAAAATTCAGAGTGAAAATAATAGAAAAATAATGCACAAACATTGAAATCAAAATTAAGGTTGATGAAAATTACGAAAAATCGGAGGTTGGGCTTTATTTTAAAATCGAGCCGGAGTTTTTTAAATCAGGGCTGACCCGCTTCCATTTTTAAAACAGGGGCCTGGGGTTTTTAAAATCAAGGCCGTCCCACTCCATTTTTAAAATAGGGCCCAAGGTGGATTTTTTAAAAATAGATGTAGGTGAGTTTACAAATGGACTTAGGCTTTGAAAGTTTGAAATGGGCTTCTGGGCTCGGTTTAAAAGGAATGGGTACTAGGCTTGTTTAAAACCGGGCTCAAAGCTGGGTTAGGTTAAACCAGTTGGGTTCTGGGACAGAAAAGCTGGGGAAAGAGGGCTAAAGTCTTGAGTGTGATTTGGAGCGAGTTTGAATCCAAATGCAGGTCTAGGATAGGAGTTCGGGTCTGGTAAGAGTTTGAAGGATCCGAACCCAGAAGTTTGGGTCTTGTAAGAGTTTGAAGGATCTGAACCCAGGTTCGGGTTTGGTTTGGATTTTCAATTTTATTGGCAGAGAGGGTTCGAGTCTGGGAGTGGGAAGGGATCGACCCAAGCTCATGTTCGGGCTCAGGATATTATACCTGGGGCTGTGAGGGGTCTCTCTTACTGAATTCCAAATTCAGGTTCGGATATGAACCTGATCTCGAGAGGAAGTACATGCATACATTCTTGATGAATTGAATCAATTTTAAAAACATAGGGTCGAGGATAGTTACCCTTCTCTTTTCCTCCTCCGGTCTTCTCTCCCAGACTCTGCGTGCGTCTGATTTAAGTGTCTGGTTTTCTATTTCTATACTGAGTGCTGCAAAGCTTCTCTCGACAGCTCCCTTCCTTCTTAAACCTCTTTTAGCTCTCTGAGTTTCGGTAGTGCTCACTTACTCCTTCTCAATTCTATCTCACTCTTGCTCTCTCTCAAGAGCTTCTTTCTAGTACTCATTATTCTCTATTCCTGCAACGTACTGCCACTACTTTCTAAGGTGCTCCCTTCCCAATTTTTGCAAAGTTTTTCTAAGCTCTTCCCCTCGATCCTTGCTACAGTGCTTGGACTACCTATTTATAGGGAGTCTAGGGGTGCATTTTGGCGCTAATTTCCTACGTGGCCCTCTCCCAACAGAATTCCCCACCAACGGATTGTCAGAGAATGATTTCATGTGATTTCATTTGATTTATTTTATTATTATTTTTTCTTCTACTGCTAACTAACTGTGCCAATTTCCTCTTCTATGCACAGGTGAAAGTCCAGGTGTCCATCTAGGATTTGCGGGCTTTTTGGATGGTTCCAGGTGGTTGCACTGGGATGGAGGGCTTTTGGGATGTTTCTAAGTGGCAGCATCGAGATGGAGGGCAAGGTATCTTTGGTTTATTTATTTATTTTGCGATTTCATTTTGCTGTTGCTAACCAACTTCATTTTGCTTTACTTGTCTGTGTGCGGGTAGCTGAGATGATCCAGATGTGATCGTAGGAGAGGAGGGATTTTTGGGTGTCCCAGCTTGGCAAGCCCGGATTGGAGCATGGAAGGATTCAACACTTGTTTTTTTTGTATTTTTTTTTTGTAATCATTATTATGTATTTGTTATTCTTTGTGTATGCACCCCTATGCAACCTGTAGTGTGTCTCTTGTTACATGTCCTCTGCAATTTTGGGACATTTTTTCTTGAATGCATGACATTTCCAAGTCATAAATTCCATTTGACAAATTTTGACTAAAGGAATTTAACCACTCTCAATTGACCAATTTTGACCAAGTTTGACTTATTTTGACTGAATTTGACCAATTTTCACCTACTCAAACAGGATATGACTTTATTTATCAAATGGCCTGATCCAAAAACGAATGAAGATTCTAAAAATTTAAATCTGAATTTGAAAGTTCCCAAACTTATGGAAACTTAAGAGGACTTAATTAACTAAATTAGCTCTTACAAAACTGTTGGAATTGACGTATTCCCAAGAGGGGGGGGTGAATTGGAATTTTTAACTTTTCTCCTAGATAAAACTAGATGTTAGCAGAATATTACAACCTAGGATTTTTCTATGCAATCCTTAATGCACCGATAAATATAATATACGAAAATTTAAATAATGCGCATCATTCACACCAAAACATATACGTGCAGTAAATATAAAGTGCGGAAATATAAATAAACACACAATATGTTATCGAGGTTCAGCCAATTGTGCCTATGTCCCTGCCTCTAGCTCGCGAGCCTGAGGATCCCACTAAAGTCTCACTTAACGGGTGGAGCGGCACCTAATACAATTAGGTCAATTAGCACAAGGCTGACCTCAACCTTTACAAACTCTCCTTGCGAGGCAGAGAAGGCCCTAGATCAAATTCACAGGGCTGACCCCAACTTGATCCTTCTGGGTTAGACCAAACCCCCTCAGGCTATGCCTGGAAATACAATAGTATTTTTCAAAAAGTAACCAGTACAATGATTATGCTTTCAAGTAAAGCAGATATGTATCCAAATGCGCTCAGTCACATACACCACAAGATGATTTAATATGTAAGCTTAGTGTGGTCTAATATTTCTATCTCAAATATATTTTCTATTATGTAATGAGTGCATGAGAGTATCAACGAGCAATCTTTGTATCTAAGATATTCAATCAATAGGTTCACACAAAGATATCAAGCAAGTCTCAAGTATATCAATCAACATAATATCTCAATCATGTAGATGTCAAATAATGTATATGCTTGGTTTGCAAAAGATATATAATCTTTTTATTCAGAAAAATGATATGTAAGTCAGTGAATGTTGCAACAAAGATTAATATCACAAACACAAATATCTTCTAAAAAAATATATCAAAATAAATCACCCAAGATATTTGAGAATGTTTTTGAAAATATTTTGCAACCCAAAAACAAATACAAGCTTCCTAAGATGTCGCAATACAAATGCAATACTAATAAGCTTAATGGAAGCCTTCTTAGGATAGGCTTATTAGCAAAGCCCCCTAAGAATTAGGTTTAGCTCTCCTTAAAATTGAATCAATCAAACACGAATGAGAGAGCTAACTTATTGAAATAAACACTCAATCAACTTACGGAGGATTTAAGCAATCGAAGAAGGTAAGTATAAGTGATTGGAGTAAGAAAATGAGTAGTAGGATTTTTGAACTTGAGAGAGAATTTATTAATCAAGTATGCTAATCAAGTTACTAATTTTACCAAATGAAGGGGTATATATAGACACCCCACGAATTATGATTGTTGGGGAAAAGACTGGTATTATTAGAAAAGATTAATCATGTTTTAGCAATTTTAACCCTATTAAAAATATTTAATCATGGTAAAAAATACAAGGCAACTCGAGAGCACCAGTCGACCAGAAGACTTTCGATCAATCGAAGTTCATATGGCTCGATCAATCGAGCCAATCAGGGTCGGTCGACCAGGAAAGGCGATTTTTTCAAAATAGTGCGGTTTGGTCGACTAGGGTGAAAATGAACTAACTGGTTAGTCAACCAGACCGTTGGGTTCCCACACGTGGGAACTCGGTCGATCAGGTTGGTGTAGTTCAAAAAGGATTCAGTCGACCAGGAAGTCAAACTATTGACTTCAAGGGGTTTTGGTTGACCAGGGTCAAATAAACTATTATGTCTCGGTTGACTGGGCTATGGTCAACCAGTTGACCCAGAATGGATTCGGTCGATCAAGGGCAAAATGACTTGTATAGGTCGGTCGACCGAAAGTGCATAACTTGTGCATTTCAGTCCTATTTCAATACACATTCACCTTATTCAAGTAATCAAACATTTGTATGTATGAGTTAGTGTCCTAAGGTCATTTTTAAGTCTTTTTGAAGACACCAAAAAAATCCGGCATCAGTCGATCTAATCCCTAAGGTCTTTCTAAGGTCATTTTCATTTTGAGCTTACATATTAGACCATGCATGTGATGTGTGTGTGATTATTACAAATCATAGACCCTAATTACTATTACAGAACCTTTACACAAATGAAATACAATACAATAGAAATTGGGTCTGCATCTTCACTTTCCCTTTATGCATTATGATCTGTCTATTTGAGTTCTTGCACATAACCTCAAACACCCATTAGATATAATGAGTATTTGTCATAATCAAAACCAGGCATGACCTATAAGGTCAACAAAAACCAAACCTAAAGGATGAGACCAGATTTTTGATTTAACAGACAACTCAATTTATTATGAGGGCTTCAACTCAAAGTCTTGGACTTTGAATTTTGAAATCCCAAACCTACTAAGAGGAACAGAGAATTTGTAATGGAATGACCCCTCTTAATTTGGAGATTCTTGGCTAGACTTTGGGACTTGGAGTTTTAAAATTGCCAACTTCATTAATCTGAAAATCCAAGAACTTTAAAGACTAGCCCGAAATGAGTTTGGAAAACTTTGGGGGCTCTAATTAAAAAAAAAAAAAAATTGTTTTTAAGATCCATTAATTTAGAGGCACTTGACTTAGATGATATCAACAACTCCCGAGACCCTAGACCCTAATACCCTAAAAAAGGGGAATTATTTTCACATCTACGGGGGTCTTGCATAGGAATGAAGATTAATCTTGCAACTAAAAGGAATTAATTAAACCTGCCAACAACAAAACCTAGCATTTGGCTTAAGAACAAAAACAAAACTTGGACTGGCCATTTGCACGACTCAACTTCAAACCATATTTTTTAGAGAATCGATTGAGATTAGGAGGAGTCGAGTGAAAGGTCAGGGCCTTAATTTTTAGAATGCGGGGTCATTCAAGGTTTAAAGTCAAATCCTGTTTTGCTAGGTTTCTTTGGGGTGGCCTGGCTAAAATTGGGGTGTTGACATGTGGCTAAGTATTATATTTTTCACTTAAAGTATTCAATAAAAGCATTAAAATTAAGCACATGCCATAGTGAGTTCAAAGCACATCTAAACCTAAGAATATTGGTGAGCACGATATGATAGAAATTTAATTTTGGATGCCCCCCTATGAATTTGTTGACTTTTTGAGTCCGATTCCTGTTTTGATAAGGACAAATCACAGTATCCCACTTGTGTAATTGAGTGTGAACATGTTTATATTTCTATAAGCACAAGTGATGAATGCAAAATGGAAGTTGTAAAGAGCACTGAGAAGAACACCAATCGGCATATTCCATGGAGCATTAAGGAGCAGAAGACACGAAGACTTTATTTATTTTCTAGGTTGTAATAGTAATTAGGGTTGAATGTGCATGCATCTTACATGATTTAAAATTGAAGCTCTACCTGACCTTAGATTGACCATAGGACCTCCAAATAACATGAAAAACTTTTTTCATAAAATGCCTAAATTATACAAAGGTTTTTAAATGGTTTTAAAGTTAAAAGAAGGCAAAAACTAAATTTTTTCAAAGGGGTCAGTTAACCGGCCAGTAAACCGAATGTTAGAAATGAGCAATTTTATCACTTCATTCGATCTCATCTCAAACCATGTTCAACATGAAAATTGTGTAATTTTCCCATAGCTTGAGTTTGATACCAAGAACGTCCAAATTGGAGTTACACAAAAACAGTTATGGTCAAAACACTAACACGTGTCCGTAAGAGAAAAAATCCCTTCATGTTTCTTCCATCTCATTGATGGGCATTTAAATCAAACCAAAACACATTATCCTAAAATGTATTTAACATGAAAGTTGTGGGATTTTTTCTTACCTTTCTATTTATATTAATAATATCAAATTTGAAGTTGTATAAAAAAAGTTATGACCAAAACACTGAATAGTGCCCGCGTATAAAAGTCGAGGCCGGTTGACTGAACCTTCACTACGGTCAACCGAAACTTGTGGATTTCAAGCCTCAGTCGACTGTGCCTTGAGCCTGGTCAACCGACCTTCTTGGGAAAGTGTCCCAATGGCCAAGAAAAGGCTAGTTTTCGAAATAAAAATATATTTTAAGGTCCCAACGGCTATATAACGGTCACAAGAGGTTTTTGCCTATACATACAACCCCAAAACACTTGAAAATTGTTGGAGAATCCCTTTGTTAATTTAGTTTATCATTCTTTGATTCTCCCACACTTCTATACCCCATTTTTTCTTAAAATTCTCATTTTTCTCCTACTCTTCTTTTATTTGAAAATCATTTTGGGAGAAAATATTCTTGGGGGTTTTATGCGAAGAGGTTTGAGCATATATCATATATATATATATATATATATATATATATATATATATATATATTGCTTGATGGCCTTTTTCTTTCATTTGTGATATATTTTCAAAGATTAAAATGTCTCCTATTCTCTTCTTTTGAAAACCATTTTTGGGAAAAATATTTTTGGGGTAATATTTGAAGAGGCTTGAGCATATAACATTCTCTATATGTATATTGGTTGAAGGCCTTTCTATTTTTCATGTTTTCAAAGATTAAATTTCTCCCATATTCTTTTATTTGGAAAAATATTTTTTGTAGAAATTTATTGTGAATAATGTCTTGAAGGCTTGGGCTAATATTCTTGCTCTTATATTTTGCTTGAATGCCTTCTTGGGATTAATTTTACTAAGGTCAATCATTTTGAAGAAAACCCTAATATTCTCCTACTCTTATCTTGACATACATTTGTTGGAGAATTTCTTTGGGTTATACAAGAGGGAGCCTTGAGCATATATCAATTTAATATATACTTGCTTGAGAGGCTTCTCGTTCTATTTTATAAAGGTCAGTCATTTTAGAAAAGAAAATTATTTTCCAAACTCTCAAGTTTTACTTGAAAAATATTTTGAGAGAAAACCCATACTCTACATGAGCTTCATTTTAAAATCATATGAGAATGCATATTAGATTTTAATACTGTACATCTCTTCTTGTATTTTAGAAGCATATTTTATGTACAAAGTGACTTTATTGTAACTGTTCGGTTCAACCCATTAATTGAACTGGGGAGTCTCAGTCCCGCAAGTGAGACCAGTTTGGTTTAGCCCATTAATTGAACTTGGGAGTCTCAGCCTCACAAGTGAGACTAGTTTGGTTCAGCCCGGAATTGAACTGGGGAGTCTCAACCCTGCAAGTGAGACTTGTTTGGCTCAGCCTAGTAATAGAGCTGGGGTTTTCCTCGTCCCGTAAGGAGAGGATGTAAAAGGTTTTTGCTCTGCCCGGTTAAGTGAGGAGGTATAGTGGAATCCTTGGGGGTAAGCCCAAGGCGGGGATGTAGGCTGGTTTGGCCGAACCTCTATAACAAATCTGATGTCTCTCTTTCTATCTTATTTAAATTCTTGCATTTTAATTTCAGCATGTATATGAATGTTTATTTAATGTCGAAGTTATTTTCATGCACACATTTGATTTAAATAAGATACTGGACACGTGTATGTTTGCTTTTATTGTTAAACTCACTTTACATACACGTATACATGTTGAATGAGATATGATACTGTGGTGAATCGGCGAATTGTTTAAATTATCTAAAAAGCTTTTAAAACCCAATTCACCCCCCCCCCCTTCTTGGGATCACACCAATTCCAAAAATTGGTATCAGAGCCTCGTTGCAAAAGGCTTAACCGCTTATGCATAAAGATCGCAATGACTTAACTTTTTGGTGTATCCCAATTTTGAGGGTTAGCGCTTTGCAAGTCCTCCACTGTTTTATTGCATAGATTTTACTGTGTTAAATCTGAAAATATGTTTGTAAAATCAAATGATTGGTGGATTTGGAAAGTATTCGTGCTTGTTATGCTTATCATATCCCATTAAAAATGTTTTCAAATTTCAAATTTTCCAAATTTTGAAAATGAATTAAATTCGCATGACATATGTTTTAATGCATATCATATGTGTGCCATGCATATTTTTTGTGTGCCTTAGTCACTAATGCCTTTGTAAGTTCATTCTTTTGAGTGCTAAGGTCCTTTGGGAATCATAAGAGGTATAAGGAACCGAAAGAGAGATGACACCACTCTAAGCTTAAATGATTAAGAAGGAGTAAAAGTTAAAGGTATATCTATTCTCCTTCTAATAATTGAATAACTCATAATATAATTCACATGATATATCTTGTGTTTGATTTATTTGTCGTCGTGAATCATATGACATTTGTATTAATTTCTTGTCATGATTTGTATGATATATCTTGTATTAAATCTTTGTATAAATCATGATAAATCTTTTATGATAATAGCATGATGTCTTATGAGGTGCAGTTGAGAAGAATATCTTATTAATACTCATAAGATTTTAGGATATATATATATATATATGGAATCAAAATGCTTTAAATGATCAAATAGAGTTGCATGCTTAAAAGATTATATTTTAGTATGCTCTATTATTCTACTGAGAACCCTAAGGAAATCTAGCCAACATATGAGTTTTAATGACCTTATCCAATCTAAGCTTAATATATACATATAATTATGATTGGTTAATATATGATAATATTGTGGCTAGTGCATGCTTATGTCATTATCGGCTTTTGAATTAAACCTCATAAGCATGTTTAAATAAATCTCATTCAGATGGACAAAATGTTTTAATTGTTATAAGAATTCTGATGCTATATATGCTTTAGTATGAATGTCTCAGATATAGCATATCTTTGTCCATCACACAGTATTGAGTTTTAGGAAATTGATCTTATGCTATGTAATGTATAATCCTAAAGTCATAATTGAGCTTAAAACGATAAATCATTTTCAAATGATGAATTAAACTCAAGGAATTTATAAGCTTGTCCTCATATTTGAAAATGTTTGTTATGCCAAATACAGTTAATTGAACATATAATTCTTTGGCTACATAATTGAGGGGGAGCAGCATATTTTGAAAATTCATCCAATATACATTTTTTTGTATTGTGCTTATCATATACATTAGATGCTTTATATGAGCTGAATGTAAATATCCATATGTGCTAAATGAATATACTCCATGATTGATGGATATTATTTTAAATTTGATCTGATGTGAGCCAAATGCCTATGTCCATTCTTATTTAAATGACTATATTTTCTCATGAATGGATAATTTGTTTTAAATAAATGCATATATCCATCTTGTGATTTAAGTTCAATTATATTTGGTGGATAACCTATTTGTATTGAATGCCACTATCCATAGATTACCTAATGATTATATCTTCGTACGGATAGTCTATATTTATTTGATATATTGATTGAACTACCTGACTGCATGCTTAATCTAGAATGCCTCCTGCATGGCGGATGCAATTGATGAGAATTGCATGCTGGTAGTAGAAATAGGTTCTCGCATGCTTAAATTGGATTATTACTTGTTGACTGTGTGAATCTATTTGGTTTTAGGTACATGGTAAATTTGGGAAATGTCCGATTTACAGACGGCATGCTGCCAAAATTTCGATAGGATTTTTCCCAAATCAAAACCTTGTGCTAAAGAAGATTATGATAAAATTAATGTTAAAACATTTTTGAATCAATGAGTGAAACCAAATAGAAAATTAAAATTCATCCTTACGTAATCATCGAATAACTAAGAGAGCCCAGTTCCATCCCTATAGGAAGCACAAAAATGATCCATATGCATCACTTTCATTTATTGAATATCGAGGCTCTTGAGAATACCCTAAACATTATATCCAGTGCTTAAAGTCTTATGATTTGATATGAAATGTTCTTGGGTCATGAACATTATTGCATGCCTCAATATATATTTTTTGATGCATCTATGGCTTATAGGGAAGACTATACTGAACATATGACAAAATTTCTTAACAGATAACCAGTATAGTTGGATTAAAAGGACCGCTTATACTATCTGGTATACCTAGTGAAATCAATTTTTGATTAGTATAAGCAACACATTTCCCTTCTTAGGATGCACAGTAATTACATGGGGTAGTACATGTGAAATCCAAAACGCTATGTATTTTGAAGACATGTACACATTTAGGTTGTGTCTTAGGATGAACTTAGTTCATGGATTCCATTTGGTCAAATTCTTTGGATTATGTACTTTCACTCTGGATCCAAATGGTAGAGCATCATCACCTTTAAATTGAGCGCCTCATATTTTGATGATGGTCCATTGACTAAGGAATTTGCATGACTAAGGGGGAGTTTTTCATTTTACGCACACTCATTGTGTTTTGAGTTATGCCATCCTTTTTTTTTTTAACTCCTATTGCATTACCTTTATGTATAGCCTTGATTGACTATTGTGTATTAAAACGAAATGCAATATGTCATGCTAGTATGTACGAAATGCTGATATTTGTTGCATGCTAAAAATATTTAGATAGGATGAATCTTTGAGGAATGCTCTTAAATGACTATCATCCTGAACTTAATGCAAGTATGTATGCATGCAAATATACAAGGGGAGTTTAAGCCCCACTTTTAAGAAAAATGAACTTAATAATCTCCTGCATGCTAAGTAATATTTAGAAGGATGAACATGTGTTGAGTGTGCTTGAATGAAATCCATCCTTTGAACGTTAATGCACTTTTGTATGCTTGAGACTATACTGGGGAGGTTAAGCCCCATCCTTGAAAAAGGATAAGAATAAATTGACCCATGGACTCACATTATTTCTCATTGTTTCTACTTTTTGAGTCTAAAGTTTTTCTAGGCACCTTGAACATCATATCTTGTCTCTACTAAATATCTTTGATATGAATTGTTTCGGGTACACATAAACACCATGCATGACTTAGTACTTGATATTTAGTGCATGTGTGTTTAGGAACATTTTACTAATGAAATTTATTCGTCTAACACATATCCAATAAAATATGAAATTAATACTTATACTGCTTGAACTTTCACAAATTATATCAGTATAAGTAGTTAAAAGAATCTAAGCACGCATTCAAATTGATAGGGGGAGTACCTAGAAATTATTTTTCTATCTTGTTGTGCTCACAGCATTTCCTGCTTAGATTTAGCTTTTAAATTCATTGTGGCTTGTGATTAATTTTAATGTCTTCCTTGAATATAATAAATGAAAATATTTTGTTTGCCACAGTGGTTTAGGTTTTTCCATATGATCTCCATTCTTAAATTTATTTAACATCCTTGGATTTATATGGTTTCATTTTTCTGGTACTTTGTGATTTGCACTTAAATGATATACCAGGAACATAATGCCCCCAGGTTTTTAAGCAAACGTTATAAGGGGGATATATATATATATATATATATATATATTTATATCTATACATATATATTTATTATAATACTTTATGGCAAGTACTTATTTTAAAACTAGAACTTTTTCTCTTGCCTCATTATTATTATATACATAAGAGTTATAAAATTGCATAATTGGTTTGGTAATTTCATATGAAAATGCATGCGAACTTGTTAGACTATTTTTATGCTCAAACCTCCCTTTGGTATCATATGTCGTGTGCCTTTAACTCAAATCTTCCAAGGGTCATATGATATGTTTAAATTGCAAACGATTTGTGTATGCTTATATATGGTTTAACCTTGTTTACATGTCATTTTAATCTTTTAAATGACTAGTTAAACTGTTTTGTATGCTTAATGGTTATATCTTTTAAACAATTATAAAATTTTTATGCCCAACTGTTATATCACATAAGGGGAGAGTTTTTCTTTTCTTCAAAAAGGGGGAGTTCTCTTTGCTGAGTATATTTTAAATGATAAAATTATTTTCTACTCAGTTTAGCCCTTTTATTGATGACAAAAAAGGGAGATGTTTCTTGAACAAAATTATAAACCCCTTTTATCTCTTTGCCTTTTGTTATTCAAAATGGGAAATGACAAATGCACAAACTTGAATATTTTGTCAAAATAACTTCAAACATAAAGTGCACATTGGACCACTGAGCTTAACTGTCAACTTGAAAATTTGTGAAGTCCTCATGTTTATGATTGAGCTTTTTTTCTTAATATCATTTTGAATTTATGCATGTTGTAAGGGGGAGCCTTATCAGGCAATCCCAAATTGGCTAATGTGTTTGTCATCATAAAAAAGGGGGAGATTGTTGACTTTTTAAGTTCGATTCCTGTTCTGATATTGACAAACCACAGTATCCCACTTGTATAACCGAGTGTGAATAAATTTATATTTTTGCAAGCACAAGTGATGAATGCAAAATGGAAGTTGTAAAAAGCATTGAGAAGAACACCAATCGGCATATTCCATGGAGCATTGAGGAGCAGAAGACAGGAAGACTTTATTTATTTTCTAGGTTGTAATAGTAATTAGGGTTGAATGTGCATGCATCTTACATGATTTAAAATTGAAGCTCTACCCGACCTTAGATTGACCATAGGACCTCCAAATAACATGGGAAACTCTTTTCATAAAATGTCTAACTTATACAAAGGTTTTTAAATGGTTTTAAAGTTAAAAGAAGGCAAAATCTAAATTTTTCAAAGGGGTTGGTCAACCGGCCAGTCGACCGAATGTTAGAAATGAGCAATTTTCTCACTCAATTCAATCTCATCTTAGACCATGTTCAACATGAAAATTGTGGCATTTTCCCATATATTGAGTTTGATACCAAGAACGTCCGAATTGGAGTTACAAAAAAAGTTATGGCCAAAATACTGAAATGTGTCCGTAAGAGAAAAAATCCCTTCATGTTTCTTCCATTCATTGATGGGCCTTTTTCTCAAACCAAACTCATTATCTTAAAATGTGTTCAATAGAAAAGTTGGGGGAATTTCTCTTATCTTTCTATTGATATCAAGAATATCCAATTTGGAGTTGAATATAAAAAGTTATGGCCAAAACACTAAACAGTGTCTACGCCGAGGCTAGTCAACCGAACCTTCACTTCGGTCGATTGAAACTCGTGGATTTCAAGCCTCGGTCAACCGTACCTTGAGCCTAGTTGATTGACCTTCTCAGGAAAGTGTCCCAACGGCCAAAAAATGGCTAGTTTTCAAAATAAAAATATATTTTAAGGTCGCAACGACTATATAACGGTCACAAAGGGTTTTGGCCTATAAATACAACCCCAAAACACTTGAAAATTGTTGGAGAATCCCTTTGTTAATTTACTTTATCATTCTTTGATTCTCCCACACTTCTATACCCCATTTGTTTTTTAAATTCGCATTTTTCTCCTACTCTTCTTTTATTTGAAAATCATTTTGGGAGAAAATATTCTTGGGGGTTTTATGTGAAGAGGCTTGAGCATATATCATATACATATATATTACTTGATGGCCTTCTCTTTCATTTGTGATATATTTTCAAAGATTAAAATGTCTCCTATTCTCTTCTTTTGAAAACCATTTTTGGGGAAAATATTTTTGGGGTTATATTTGAAGAGGCTTGAGTATATAACATTCTCTATATGTATATTGCTTGAAGACCTTTCTATTTTTCATGTTTTCAAAGATTAAATTTCTCCCATATTCTTTTATTTGGAAAAATATTTTTTGGAGAAATTTATTGTGAATAATGTCTTGAAGGCTTGAGCTAATATTCTTGCTCATATATTTTTCTTGAATGCCTTCTTGGGATTAATTTTACTAAGGTCAATCATTTTGAAGAAAACCCTAATATTCTCCTACTCTTATCTTGACATACATTTGTTGGAGAATTTCTTTAGGTTATACAAGAGGGAGCTTTGAGCATATATCAATTTAATATATACTTGCTTGAGAGGCTTCTCCTTCTATTTTATAAAGGTCAGTCATTTTAGAAAAGAAAATCATTTTCCAAACTCTCAAGTTTTACTTGAAAAATATTTTGAGAGAAAACCTATACTCTACATGAGCTTCATTTTAAAATCACATGAGAACGCATATTAGATTTTAATGGTGTACATCTCTACTTGTATTTCAGAAGCATATTTTATATACAAAATGACTTTATTGTAATGGTTCGGTTCAGCCAATTAATTGAACTGGGGAGTCTTAATCCCGCAAGTGAGACCGGTTCGGTTCAACCCGTTAATTGATCTGGGGAGTCTCAGCTTCGCAAGTGAGACCGGTTCGGTTCAGCTTGGAATTGAACTGGGGAGTCTCAGCGCCGCAAGTGAGACTAGTTTGGCTCAGCCTAGTAATTGAGCTGGGGTTTTCCTCGCCCCGTAAGGAGAGGATGTAAAAGGCTTTTGCTCCGCCGGTTAAGTGAGCAGGTATAGTGGACTCTTTGTGGGTAAGCCCAAGGCGGGGATGTAGGCTGGTTTGGCCAAACCTCGATAACAAATCTGGTGTCTCTCTTTCTATCTTATTTAAATTTTTGCATTTTAATTTCAGCATGTGTATGAATGTTTATTTAATGTCAAAATTATTTTCATGCACACATTTGATTTAAATAAGATACTGCACATGTGTATGTTTGATTTTATTGTTAAACTCACTTTACATACACGTATACATGTTGAATGAGATATGATACTGTGGTGAATCTGCAAATTGTTTAAATTAGCCAAAAAGTTTTTAAAACCCAATTCACCCCCCTCTTGGGATCACACCAATTCCAATAGAATTTGAACGCAAGCTTAGATGCTATGAGTTAAAGATTTACTGTGGATAAAAAGAAATTCATTCTACTAAGTCGGGCGACAGTAAACAATAAGCCTAAGCTAAAGATAGGGTGAGCATAAGAAATAGGATTTTATAAACTCTCCCCCTTTCAATTTGAAAGCAAGCTTAGGTGAAATGAGGTGCTTATACTTATCAATGATTGATCTCATTACATATCCCAAGTCGTATAAGCAATCATTTTGAAATATATAAAGCAATTATACTGGGCATTTATTAAACTATTTTTATCACATGACCACTATAGTCTTCCTTATAAATCACATATGCATCTAAAAATATATTTTAAGGCATGAAATAGTGCTCATAACTAAGAATCCATATCTATTCATAGAGCTTTTAGATTTGGATATAATGTTTAGGATTTTTTCAGAAGAGCCTTTATATTTAAAAAGTGTAACATGATGCATATGAGTCCTTTGTGTTCTTTCTCCAAGGATGGAGCTTAGCTCCCCTATATATTTTCTCATGCATACACTTTCAAATTAAGGAAGAAATTTAGTTATCTATTCTTTTGATTCACTTATCCTTTCAAAACCATTTTCGCATGCATCAAATCATGGTCATTTTGGCACATGGTTTTGTTTTGGGAAAGTTTTAACAAAATTTTGGCAATATGCCATCTGTAAATAGAACATTTTCCTATAAAAAAATATGCACCAAAAACCTGATAGATTCAAGTAAGCAATTTATAATAATATGTATCATGCAAATGTCATTTAGTTCAAGCATGCGAGAACCTATATCTACTACCAGCATGCAATACACAAGATATTGCATCAGCCATGTAGTTGGCATTCAAAAGATGCATGCATTTTAGTAGTTCAAATATATACTATCTAACAAAGGATACAAACATTAAGCAAAAGTGGATGGTAGGCTATGGTGATATTCTCATCAAGGCATATAAGCAAAATAAAATCATGAAAGCATTTAAATTATATAGCCATGAAAAGGAATGCTCCCTCTGAGTTATGCACCATTGCAATCTTAAGCCTTTTTAATTCTTCAAATTCTTAGCCAAGTGCTCTAAGATTTTCAGTGATTCAGACTTGACTTTACATGCTTAGGCTTGAAGGACCAAAAAGTCACAAATAATACTTATTCAAGGTCATAAGCCTATTTGTACATCTATTCTTATGAATCTCAACACGTGAGAGACTCAAGTTCAAATGGCTTTTCATTTTTAACATTCGTGCATAGGTTTGTCAGTCATTTGCATTTCCATATATGTTTACATCTATAGCAATCATTTTAGCCACTTGATACCAATCAGAAGCTCTAATTGAATTGATTTAAAGTTTGAGAGCTTATGAAGTGAGATAGGATAAATACTGTTAACAATTAATCTATCATTAAGTTTAGAAGAGTATTCAAAAGGATTATGAGTGGACAAAAATCAAAGATGTATTCATGGAAGAGAACATGTCCAAATAGATTGGGCAAAGAGCATTTATGAGTATATGGATTTTCTTGAGTGATGCTCTTTGGTTATTTCTCATCTATCACAAATGGAGGGCATCCTTTAAGTATAATCAAAATTTTGAGCAAAGATATGATCCAAGGAATAGGAAAAACCTTTACCGAATGTGATTGTGGTATGGTAAAAATTTCCTATGGAGGAGATAGTAAATCAAGATTAGAGGATTTTTATATTTAAAGCTCAAAGAGAATATTTTTATTTAACAATAAAACTTGAGTCCCTTGGTGGATGGTTCTAATTATGATACTAGAAGGATTACTTTTTAATAAGCACTAGTAGAATAGGAGTTTATGATCATTAGTGCTTATGCCTAGAGTGATGATTAAAATTTTTATTAGGCATTTAAGGCTTTCTTTAGGATAAGATGTTTAGATAGTAAGATTCATTTCCTAAAACTCAAACGTGTGCAATGGATAGAGTATGCTTAACTTTAGATATTCATATTTGAGCAAGAGTTAAGCATTGGGAATTATTTACCAAGTAAAGATACCTTTGTCCATTTGGAAGTGGATTTAACTTAGCATGCTCCTAAGATGTTATTCAAGATAATGATTTATGATCTATATCTTAGATTTGAAAGGTTCCACATATATTTGACAGTTAAGTCATCAACCTTTACTTTGAACCACTCAAATGAATGACATGGATTATGTAGAGACATGAAGTCCCATTCAAGAAGATGCAATACTCATTCCAAGTCAGTTCAAAGCTTGCATGCTATGGCCAATATATTCATATTTTATCCAGTCATTATGTATATAATTTGCATATTGGTGAGATTCTTTAATGATTCTTAGTACAAAAATATTGTATAGTGAATACATATACTAAGATTAGGTAAATTAAACACACACCACTTCTCAAGTCTATAGTCATCACTACCCCTAATCCTAAGTACTAAGGAAGGATTAAGTGATTATAAAATTTCTATTGGATTCTAGTCTTCCTTTGGTCCTACAGGGTTTGCCTTCATGATTATCCATATCGTTTTCTTATCTAAGCCTCTGGCATCTTTAATTGGATAATTATATCAAGTGTTCCTTTTTATTTTACAATGTAAGCAAGTTTTGTATATATGTGAAAGACTATGCTTACTAATCTTGTGTTTGCTCGATGAAGCATGAATATGGGATTTGCAAGATGATTTTAAACCCTTTTTGAAAAATCTATTTATTGTAACTCCTAAGGGTTTATTATGAATATTCTTTTCATTTTTAACTTTGAGTATAATTCTAGAACAATCATCTATTTCTTCCTTTAAGCAGATAATTTTCAATATATTCTTAATCTTTTTCTTCTCTGAGGTGACATGATAATCTTTTAAATCTTTTAATTGTTTTGCCAGCCTTTTATTTTCATTTATCAAAAAAAATTTCTGCTTAGATATTCTAACTAGAAATTTATGCATTTTAAATAAAGCCCTTTCTAGTTTTTTGGAGGAAAGCATGCTCTCAATAGAAAAATCATTACATTATTCATTACAAGATGTATCACAATAATCACATGAATCATTGCAAGCAACATCAGCAGTATTATCATTAGATTCAGCAAATGATTCAACATATGATATATATATATATATATATATATATATATATATATATATAGCAGCATTTAGCACAGGAATTATCAATAGAGGTAGAGTTACAATCATATACCTTTTCATCTACTAATGCTACTTGCCCATGATTCACCACTACCTGATCATTTAAGCTTGGTGCTTCTGGAGTGGCAGTTTCTTTTTCCTAGGTCTCTCCATATATCTTTTCAAGCTTTTCCTATATTTCATTAGTGCTAGAGCATGCCATGATCTCATGAAAGACATTAGACATTATGATTAATCAAATTAAAATCATTTTCATTTATTTGCACACAGCTTCCTTTAGTAATCATTTGCAAGACCCTCTAGTCCATGTATTTTATAAAAACGGTCATCCTAAGTTTCCAAGTGATGAAATCCACATCACTAAAGACAAGAGGCCCAGAAAGTGACTATCCCACGCTGAATGGGTATACACTAATAAGAGCTATTGCAATCTTTAGCATAAGCGGTTAAAAATTTTTGCAACAAGGCTCTAATACCAATTGATAGGAATGGTGTAATCCCAAGAGGGGGTGAATTTGAGATTTTAAAATTTCTTCTTAGGTTAAATCAAATAACAACAGTATTACTCAACGTAACGTCTATCTAATCAATTATTAATTCAGCAGATATATGAAAGCTTAATTAATTTGCACAAGTATAACAGTTCTAGTATTTCCCAATCAAACACAAATGAAGATTCAAGAAATAATATTAACAATTTAATATAAACATGCAAATATTGGAATGTAAAGAGAGTAAGGGAAAGAGTGACACTAGATATGTTATCGAGGTTCGGCAACCGTGCCTACATTCCCGCCTTAAGCAAAACCTGCTTAAAGGATACACCACCTTTGCTCACTTACCGGGTGGAGTGACACCGTTTACACCCTCTCCTTAAGGGGCAAGGAATACCCCGACTCATTTAACCTGGGCTGAGCTCAACCAATACAACCTCTCCTTACGAGGCGAGGAATACCCCAGCTCAAATTTCTGGGCTAGGCCACAATCGACAACCACACCTTACAAGATGGTGCTCCTAGTTCTCCTAACCAGGTCTAAACCAATCCTGTGCACTTTGTAGGACAGTACAATCCTCTTCCGACCACACGCCAAGAATACAACAAATATAAAAAATTTCGTACAAATAAAATGCTTCTACAACAAGTAGATGATGTACAAAGTTAAGCTCAAATGCACTCTTGTATGATAAGAATTAATACTTAATAGAGTATTTCAAGTTTATCTCTCAAAATTTTACTTATCAAGTAATATGAGAGATGATGGAGGAAAATGATCTTTGATTCCAATATATAAAATGCAGTAAGTGCTTTTCAAAGATCTAAACCTTAAATAACATTATCTCCAAAAAATATTTCTTTCAATAATAAAATATAGGAGATGATGAAGATAAGCTTTACAAAAGACATTTGTCTATATGCACAAAAGAAAAAAAGACCTTTGAATCTTGTAATAAAAGTGCCAAGACTTATAAGCTATAGAAAAGTTCTCCCCAGAAGATATTCATCAACAAATATTGTGGGAAGAACTCAAAGCTTACTCTCAAGAGATTTTAAAACAATGAATGAATGAGAGAGTATTAGCTTTAGAAAAATGTAATGGATAAGCCCACAAGAATGAGTATCAATCACTCTTCAAATTGCAATGAGTTTGCAAATGAAGAGGATGACAACAATGCTGTCCTTTTAGAATGATTTTTGCAGAGAAAAATAAGAGAGAGAGAGAGAGAGAGAGAGAGAGAGAGAGAGAGAGAGAGAGAGAGAGAGAGAGAGAGAGATATTTAAATATGAAAGTGTATAAGCAATAATAGCACAAATAATTTTAGAGAGAATTTTTGTTAATCAACATCCTATTTATGATTACAAATGGGCTATTTATAGACTGTCCAAGATTTTTGACCATTGAGGATACATTGGTTATTTTCAAAAAAAAATTAATTTAAATTTAAACGTGATTAGCACTAAAAACTAGCTAAAACCCGAGAGGTTTGGTCGACTAGTGCAAGTGTTAGTCGATTGACTTTTGTAAAATTTTGAATTTTATTTAAAGGTTCAGTTGACCATGGAAGGTGCTAGTTGGCTGACTAAGGCGATTTCCCAAGTTATGTATGTTCGGTTGGATGACCTCTCAATTGGTCTGCCGAGTGAATAGTGTCAGTCAGTTGAAAACACTCTTAAGGCACAAAGGTTGGTCGGCTGAGGGGTCAAAATGTTGTCAATTTAAAAGGCCGGTTGGCTAACCATTTTACTTGTTAAATGGGGCCAGTCGGTTGAGCAATATACAATATTAAAATATAATGTCAGTTGACTGAGATGTTTTGAACACTCAAGGGTCGGTTGACCGAGGCCTATTAAAAACATGATTGTGGCCTTGTTTATGTTCAAAAAATTTGTTAACCCTTTGTGTATGAGATATAGCATTTTTATTGAAGGGTTTTGGATCCTAATGGTCAGTCTATGGTCTTTGAGCTTTAAATCCTATCATGCATGCAATGCATTATTACAGACCCAAAATTAAATGCAATTACAAATTGAATAATAAATGTCTTCTTCTCCCTCTTCTTTTGCTCTTCTTTCTTCCATGGAATCTGCTAGATGATATAATCTTTAAGTCCCTTCTGGCTTCTATTTTTCTTTCCCTTATATGTGTGTTGAATTATTAACCTGTTCACATACTAAAAGCACATATAAGATCCTTGTGGTTTGTCATTATCAAAACAGGATCAGACTCAAAAAGTCAATAGTCTCCTTCTCTTTGGTTTCTCCATACCTCCCATCAAGTTCTTCCCATATAGCCCTATCACTTTGACAAGACATGATTCCATAAAAACATTAGTAGCTAAGGCACAATATAACATAGTTATGGCATTAGAGTTGATTTGCAATAAACTCAAATCATGCTCATTCATTTCATTTTCTAACTTGGGAATTTCTATATTATTAACAATTTTCATAGGCACAAAATTCCCTTTACCAATCACTTTCCAAAACCTCCAATCCATTGATTTTACAAAAATACTCATTTTTAATTTCCAAACATTAAAATCTACACCACAAAATAATGGAGGCATTGTAAAGGATTGACCCTCTCATTAAACAAGGATACACCAATATGAGCCATACAATCTTTATGCAAAATTGTTAAGCTTATTGCAATCAGGCCTCGATACCAATTGAGGGGAGTGGTGTAATCCCAAGAGAGGGTTGAATTGGATTTAAAAAAATTTTGCAGAAATAATCTATCCGATTCACCAAACAATATCTCAATCAAAATTGAATGCGTATATGTAAAACAACTAAAGCAATATAAATAAACATACACGTGCGGAAATTAAAGAGAGAGAAGGACACAGAGATTTTTAACGAGGTTTGGCAAATCCTACCTACATCTTTGCCTTGGACAAACCCCTATGGATTCCACTAAAACACTCTTTCAAATAGGGTGGAGCCCCCCTTTAGACCAGTCCTTCTAGGCGGACCAATCTCTCCAAGCAGTACCCCACGCTTGGCACTCCTTCAATAGGGTATAGCCCCCCCTCGCCAAGTGATACCCCACACTTGGTCCACTCCTTCTTGGCGGAGCTGCCTCTCTATGTGATGTACCCTCACTTGGCCACAATTCACAATCTGAACCGCGAAGGGTTGTTTCAAAAAACAATTTTTGCGTACATTATGATGCTTCTCAAAAGCTAGATTGTACAATTTAAAATTATATGTTAGTCAAATGATTTGTGAATTGAAGCTCAGTAGAGTATATGAATTTCTCTCAAAATATTTTTCCAAGTAAAATATAAGAGTATGGAAAATGATTTTTCTTTAAGATTGACATTCGAAAATTCCAAGTGCGAGAAGGTATATATATATATATATAACCATGAATATATGCTCAAACCTCTCTTGTGTAACTCACAAGTTTTTCTCCAAAGAAATTTTCCAAATGAAAATACGAGAAACTTGCTCTATGAAAATTTCACAATACTAAGAAGTCTTTTAAGCAATATATATGATTTGATATCTGCTCAAGACTCTCAAGGACAACTCAAAAATGATTTCTCCAAAAAAATATTTTCAAAATGAAGAGTAGGAGAAATATAGACTTTAAAATCTCACAAGAGTAAGAAGGCTTTCAAGCTAAATATATGAGCATAGATAATAGCTCAAGCCTTTCAAGAAACCCCTTAAAAATTTTCTCCAAGAAATA